>NW_009216144.1:57568-64658 GCF_000690835.1 Fulmarus glacialis | reverse complement strand
CGAGCGCTGCCCCGCTGCTCAGCTGCCCCGAACACCCGGGGCGATGCGAGAGGTCGTGCGTGGGCTGGGATTCTTTGGCGCATCATCCAAGCTCTCCCACCAATTTTTAAAGCACGTCGCAGAGCTTTGGAGTTAACTTTCTAATGAGGATAATTATTATTATTACATACACATATATATATAAAAGCCCCAGATCCCCGTGAGGTTTCTTCAGATTGTCCCAGAAAGAAAACATTTTCATTGTGTGGGCTGTGATTGGGAACACATGTACACGCCGCACCCTACTTCGCTCTGCTAGCTCTGGTACTAATTACAAGGGGAGCAGAGCCCAGTGCAGAGGTTTCTTTAATTCCTTGGTTTTGGAGACTCAGCAATCGAATTACCTGAAGAGGCTGGAGCTTCTCTGGGGTACAATCAGTCATGCAGCGTTTGGGTTAGGCCAGGGTGGGGAGACACGGATAATATATACATGCTGGCAGCATTATGTAGCCACCCAACTGGGGAAAAAGGAATTTCTCTTAATTAATGGCATGATGTATGACACGTTAACAACACAAACTCTTTAATAAACCCTGATGCCTTCTTTTACAATTCACACAAGATGAAAGCGCACCGGGTTACCTGTAGGAACCGGGTACTCAGAAATGCTGGCAGAGCAGCTTGTGGTGAGAGTGTTTTAGTAGCTGCACATGGTGCTTTTGATTCTGGAGTCGATTTTAGACAAAGCTGCCTTGAAGCAAAGGAAGCAAGTTTCACTTTCAACCTCACCCAAGGCTGCTACCCAAAGATGAAGATACGGGTGAAGACAACTGAAATCTTAATTTAATTAACTATAACTTCCAATAGGACAAGCTTGAGAGGTTTGGTTCGGAGAATGATTATCTGAACCAACTGAGCTCAAGTATTGGCTTTCCAAGTTCCAATTCAAGTTTTCGTTTGGCACAGGACTGAGACACAGAGTAGATGCAAACCTCAGATTCACTCAAATTTGCCCAAAGTATAAGGGTACTCAGATTTGGCTCATGTCAAAAAAACATGTTTACAGTTACAATGAATTCGGCCTTCTCCAACACTAAAAGCTATTTATTTAAACCTCTCATTTTGGTCGTGTCTTTTCCATCTTGTATTTCTTGGTCTGCGAGGTCAAAAAGTGAGTAAATAGGTCAAGTGCTTCATAAAAAATGGAATACAGTGGAGATGTGGCTAGGACTTGGACTCCAGAGCACTAAATTAAGCATATTAGCAAAGACTGTTATGAATTACTATTTATTCTTATGCTCTTTGATGGTCTTTGCCTCCTTGAAGACCAGTTTCTGGTTTAGACCAAGAAAGGAAAGGAAAAGGAAATGACCCAGTTCTTGGCAGCTGTGGAGATCCCTCAGCTGAGATCCTGGAAGGACTAAAACCTCAGAAAGAGAGATGGGGACAATGAAGACAAAATATGAAGAAAGAAATAGAATCTTAATCAGGGCCCACCAAATTCAGCAGCAAAACCATGCATGACTCTCATGGCCTTCAAGGTAAGCCCAGGACTCAGAGAAGGGACACAGATCCCAGACTGCAGACGTGACAGTAAATTTCGAACTCAGAAACACAATAACAAAAACATTTTAGGACCCTTCTGTAATAAATTTATGGCATCTTGTGTCCTTACACTTAAAAAAAGAAGACACATCCCTTTGACCTGAGACCAAGACCAGGGTGTAGCATAACATTGCACTGTCCAACTCCGTATCCTTGAGGTCTGTGCAGGGCAACCTTTAAGGAAAGACTCCAGAGACCAAACACTCAACACAGGATTTTTCCTCTAGATTACACACCACAATCACATCGCCTTTCTTCCATGGCTCTCCATAAAGGTGAGAAAGAAGAAAAAACTCTCCAGTGAGTAAAAAAATTGCATTCCCCAAAAGACAAAGGAGAGGAGAAGAGTCTTGCTCCAAACTTGCTTCTTCGCTCTGGTATAAAACTTTTTCTTTTCTTTTTTTTTTTTTTTTTTGAGAACAATTTAGTGTGGCCAATAAAAGCCCAGCTAATCTTTAAATCAGCATGTAGCCAACTCAGCCACCCAGTAGCTCTGTCCTTGGGCAATATTATTGAAGCACACACAATCTATACTAAAGCGATCAGCTTCCCTCAGGCCTGCCAAGGGGATGCGTTAGGCGAGCCCAAAATATGACAGAAGGAAATTTATGTGCAACTTTTACACATAATATCTCATTATGACTCTCCCCAATCTTTCAATTTTAAAAATAAACGGCCTTTGTAATGATTTTACCAGGAGCATGTTGGAAGGGAGATTGAAAAAGAAAAAGGAAAGTGGCTTTGGCTACAGTTATTTCTTTTGCTCTTCTCCTCCTCTCGGGTTTTTCTTTAATTTTCCTGAAGATGTTTCCACTCAATTTAGGAAGAAATGGAATTTCCCCCTCCCTGCCACCACTCTTTCTCTGTTTTGCCCATGTTTTCAAAGAATGGAATGGCTGACATAATGAAGCCTCTGTCAATAGCAAAATCATTTTGACCGGTTGGTAAATAATGAAAGTTTCCACTTAACGTGCAAGCCAGCTTACCCAGGGGACGAGCGCTTGGTCCCCTTCCAAGCCAGCAAACTGTCATCCCTTGCACTCCACACACACACACACACATCTGAGAGCCTTGCCTTGCAGCAAGGAGAAACAAGAGAGTTCAGCTGAGACCAGATTTAGCGGCTGCTTTGCCGTGAAGCACATGTGCTTTTGGACACTGGAGAACCGATTGCACAACCATGCCAGCTGGTGCTTGCAGGATCAGGCGCAAAATAGAATTGAAAAAAGATGGAATAAATAAATATGCACAAATAAGAGGGGGTGAAAAACCCAGTGATGATTGATCTGCAAATACACAATTGCCAGAGCTGAACTCCAGGATTCGGTTTGATAAAGAAAGGGTAACGCGGTACATTTGCCCTTCACCACTGACATGCCAATCGTTGCATGATTTTCTAATTTTTTTTGAATGACTTCATGTGCTATTCATACTCCACAGACCACAGCTTGAGAACCCACGGGAGGAACATATACCTGGAGTGAGAATCAGTTACAAGCATTTTCGGGAACAACCTCCTCTTAGGGGGGTAAGGAAAACAAACAAAGCTAAACTCTCACAGCTTCTGCTGGTAGCAGAGGGGGTTGTTCTCAGAGAGGAAAGCAGAATCGCTGCCAATGTACACTGACTGGTGGAAAGAGCTTTCCCATTGTGGGCTGATGGGCAAACGACCATTATCAGGCAGAGACAACTAGAGCAAATGTAAAAATATTCCAATCCGTACAAAAAAAAGCTTTCGCTGTCGCACAGTACTGCACCTCCCAGTTGTACTACACCGTGTTCCCTTTGCATCCCAAGTTCCCAAATGTCTTCTCAGGAGACAACAGCTTTTATGGCTGTTCCCCTCTAGTTAGTCTCTTCCCTCCTCCAAAGTCCACACACTGGGACAGCGTGATGCTTTTAACTATATTTGCTTCATTCATTTATACATTACTGCTTACTTTTCTGTATGACTATACACTGTTTGGTTTCCATTTTTGATGCGCTTGTGAAACCAGCAGGAAAGTTATTAGCACCAAAAATCTGTAAATACCTTTCGGAGGACTCATTATTCTCCTTATCAATCCCCACACCTCTCCAGTGAGTCCAGCACCAACAGCCCATCCATACCTGCCCTCATGGAGCCAGTGGGGTGATCTCTTCCCTCGGGCAGCTTTCAGCTGTATCTTTTCTCTGAGGGCTGAGCTATGAATTATTTCTGTAATTCTGAGGAAACCACAAGAGATCTTGAAGCTGGATACCGAAGTAAATAGGAAGAATGTATATATATTTAGTAAATGGCCATGACAAAAATAACATCAGAAAACATAGAGAATGGAAGAAAAAATATACATCTTGGCAAGAAGATTGTGTATTTTTATTGTATTTATAATGTATTAATTCTACATTTGAAGAGATCATTTGGTTTAGGCAGGACAATATCACTGCATTTATTTTTTTCAAGAAAAAAAAAGACCGAGGTGAAAGGACTGATCCTCAGTAGCTTATTCCACACTACCTAGAACAAAATAACTGGAGGTGAGAACTGAACCAGGATCTCCCCAGGGTGATTTTACAGACTAATGCAGTTCTTTTACCCATCTCACCAAGGCCTGGAAACAATGGCATTTAATAGAAGGAGTCTTCAAACAGAGGGATGAAACCGAACATGCTGAATTTGGAAATATTTAAAGGAGATTTACCAGTTAATGTTGGCCATCAGGGATTGTTTGTTGTAGTAGCTTCACCGTAATCCTTGTTTTGGGAGGGAATGGCTGCACCAGAATTGCTGCCATTGGTACTAGTGACATAAAATATCATCAACTAAATAGAACTTATGAACGGGTGGCAGAAAATCATCAGCCTGAGGGTTGCTGTGGGTGAGTGGCATAATGTGGCCAATGAATTTTCTGGGCCTCAGTTTTCCCTACTGTAAAATAGGTACAACCCTTTAGGTTAAAAAGAATTCATTTATTCTTAGACGCTGCTTTGAATTTGGCATCTGCCATGGACACACAATATATGTGAAGAACTTCAGACTGAGCTCATTTTGAATACCCCTGATGCAGGCTGTACATGAAACACATGGCAGTAAAACACCTGAACATTTAGCATCCACGGTGGAATTTCGCAATTCCACTGATTGCAGTAAATACATGTTTGTGTTATACCATAATTGCTCAGCTTTTAAATCAAACAGCGCAACAATTAGCGCATGGCTGTTCTTCATACACCTTAACATCCCTCACTTCACTGAATGCTTTATATGAGAAATTTTACCCCTTTGTTTGAATGGATTTAAAGCAAATCTGCCTCAAATTTTTGCAAGCTTGCCACAGTTCCAGGTATTATCTGGCAATGCTACTGCTCTCACTGAGCAGTCTGAGGCTAGAAAACCCTCTTGAATTGAAAACACCTTTGTTCCATCACTGATTTCTTTGGGAATACAAAGCATTAGATACATCCCAAACCCATTTTTCCGTCTGTAGAATGAAGAGTCTTTTCTATTGAGTTGTTATAATGGGATCCACCACTACAGAAGTTGGGCGTACCTTTGAAATATTTTCTAGGTGGGATATGAACACATATTTATTTCCAAACACATTTATTTCCAAAAGAGAAGATTGACTAGAAAGCTCAGAATTTAAGAACACTAAAAAGAGCAAGAGGCTGGGAGAAGAGAGGAGAGGAGAGGAGAGGAGAGGAGAGGAGAGGAGAGGAGAGGAGAGGGAGCGAAGTACGCTGTGGTGGGACTATTTCAGCCTCATCTTTCCTATCTGCTCTTTTGGAGACCCCCGGTCACAGGCCAATGTCACGCTTCTCCTCCCAGCAGGCTGAGCACAGAGGAGAGGACCTGGTCTGGCCACTTGGTCACACCAGTTACCTAAGGCAGCCAGAAAGTTCAGCGACTGCTTGTGGTTTCAAATCCCAGAACCCGTAAAGCACAAATACAGGTTCTAAATGTGAGGCTGTGACCTCTCCACTCACCAATAAAACATGCCCAAAGTCATAATAAACAAAACATTACAATTCAGGGTGGCAAGGCATAAACCAGTCATATGTATTTTCTTTCTGGCCACTTAAGCAAATCTTAGCCTTTACCAAAAACTACCTCAGTGAACTAAGTTAGCAAAACAATCCTGATTACAACATAGGTTAAAAAAAAAAAAGTCAAATAAACTTAACCTAGCGTTTCTCATGGGATGTTTTATGTTCTTCTTGTTGCAGAGCAAAATATGGGCCAGGATAAACATGGAAGGGACACAAGTGTGATAATATAATGATACCTTTTATTAGCTCAAAGAAGGAAAAAGAATAACAGAGCTTTGGATACATCAAAGGTCTTTTTTCTTCACTTTCAGATGCAGAAAGGAAAAACCACAGCTTGTATATTCCTGACAATACTCATCTTGTCAGGAGCATGAACTCACGTTGTGGGCTTTTCATTTCTCTGGATAGCCAGCGAAGGAGGGGGAAGGGGAGAAAAAGAGTTGCTTTGTAGGAATTGAAGGAACTGACATCTGGTTATACAACGATACAAATTTCCAGGTCATACTTAACAGCACGAATAATAAACTGAAAAGAGTTTCTGGCTACTTTCAGTGTGACACCGTGGTAACCTTGTTAAGCTGTTTTCCATGGGCTACCTATGGAGCTGCAGTGGATCGCAGTCAGGGAAGGAGCAGAGGCAGATTTTTAGGAAATACTTACTTTTGCAGGAGATAACGATGATAAGATCAGAGCCAAAGACGGGTACTCCTGTATATCTGAATCTTTTCACAGAGGGGACAAGGTTCAGAGCTGCTGGAGGGGAAAAAAAAACAAAAAACAAAAAAAAAACCTACAAAAAACCCCAAGCAAAACAAACAGTGCACGAGGAGATAAACCTCTGGATAAAAGTGATGTGCTGGGAGTCCGGTATCTGCTGCCTATTATCAGATGCAGCAGAGTTGGTGCAGTGGATTAATGATTTCTTGTCCATCCTCTCACATCTTTTTCAGGCCCTGCCATCATTTATTATAGCGTCCTTACTTTGTTACTCAGACTGACAGATGGGGAATAAACTTTACCCTGCAGATGTTTTCAGGAGAAATTATCTTTTCCCCAGGAACTGGATCCTAGATTTGGTGAGTAATAGTTATTTTTCCCAACAGTTCATGACACTGTAGTAGCAGACGCTTTTTCCCTTTCAGATATGCCCACCTACTTCGTAAACAGTACTGATCTTCTGTGAATATATGCTTGTAAATGTAGGAAGTATTTTAGAGTGTTAGGCTAGAAAGAATATTAGAAGTCCTATTACTTACGCTGATTTTAAAGCATTAAATTTTGACATCTTCGGTGCAGACAGACCAAGAAGCTTAAAATGTATTTGTGACACAAGAAACAGATTATATCCATGTTACCCTTTCAAAGTAGATCTCAAACTTACTCGAGCAATAATGGCATATTTTTCAATTGACTAAAATAAAAAAGGGATTAACGGGATTTAGGGTGACTGGAAAGACGAAGCCATCTCTAAAGGAGA
>NW_009216144.1:53249-57533 GCF_000690835.1 Fulmarus glacialis | reverse complement strand
TACACGTTGCTTTCTTGTTAATACTTGTTTCGCTCAATGTTAGTATAAGTATATATGTATATATACATATACACATATATAAATATGTATATATGTTTTATATATACATATATATATCATACTGCAGCAGAGATGCAACAAGGGAAAGCATGAGGAGCCTAATGCAAACATGTGTTTAGGAGGCAGCCAGCAAAAGGCTGAAGGAACAAGAAAGAAATCATCAGCTAATCAGCTCTATCAAAAGCCAAGGATGGGGACGGCAAACATTTGAGAGAGGGACAGGGACAGTGAGGGAGGGAGAGCGGCACAGCGCAGTGATTGCAATGGCTAATGGAGAAGCCACGAGCCTTGCAGACATACGGTTCGGGCTGCAGCACTGACTTTTGACCCCACATCTCTGTTAAGCAGCATTTGATGAAATAAGATGATGCATTTTGATTTTTTTTCCCTGCCTGCAACAACATTACTCTGAAACACAGAGGCACAGTGAAAGAAGAAGGACAGAAATACGTATTTATACTAGGAGCAGTTTCTGTGCTTTTCCACTTCTGGGCAAAGTTGAAGGGCTGGGAATATCCCCGCGGGGTGGCCATGGGAGCGTGCACGGGCGCTTTGTACCACCACGCTGCGATCCGGCGGCCGATGGGCTCACCCACCCCGCCAAACTCCAGCGCTCTGGGAAAAACCTTGATGAATTTTAAAAATGGCTGGAGAGAACATGCTAAATCTCCACAGCATTGCCTGGAAGCCTGGACCATAGCACAGGAGGAGTTTACCCTATTTCAAAGGACCGCAGGGAGGATAATTCTGCTGATGCTAGGCATGCCCTAGCTGATTCAGAGATACTTAGACAATACCAGGGTGAGTGCCCATAGATTGAGAGATAGTGTTTCAGGTGTGCCTTCTACCTGTAAGCACTGGGGAGAGGGAGTGAGTGCCGGGCACTGGGTGGATCACACCCAAGCTCCCCACCAGCTCTGTAATAACTAGGAGAGGGGACCAAATGGCAAAAGAGCATGCCTTATACCCTTTGCCTTCTTCAAAATTGCTTTTCTGCATTTCTTCTGGTCTCCTTCCAACCATTGAGCAAGCTATTGTTTGCTGTAGTAGTATGCTAAAAAAAAATTAGGCCTCTTTAGGGTTATTTCTATGGATTATACAGCTTTTATTTAACGATAACTTTGCCATTAAGGCTAACATGAAAAAGATGGTCTCTTTTGTGGAAGGTTCAGCACTGGCACATGGACACACCGAGAATGCCAGGTTGCAAGGTGCCTGTTTGATATCCAGTTAACACACAGGTAACTTCATGGGACACAGTCCATAGACCTTTTTTTTTAATTTCTTTGCCACAGAAAACTTTGGAGGATGAACGTTTACAGGTAACTTCATGGGACACAGTCCATAGACCTTTTTTTTTTAATTTCTTTGCCACAGAAAACTTTGGAGGATGAACGTTTCTGAAGGCAAGGACATTGCTTGGCCTACTCTGTCAACATCAGCTTCACCTAAGTGCATTGGGCCTTTACCCAGGCCTAAGTTTAAATGTTGTTACTCTTTGCAATAAACGTAACAACAAATAAGAAGAAACCATTTTGTTGCCAGTTTTTTTGGGGGCGTTGGTGGGGGTTTTTTTCTATCATAAAAGAGACAAAACGGGTGAATCTAGTTTGCCTGTCCACACTTCACTGTGTTTATGGAAGGCATACCCCGCTTAGACGACAGCTGAAATTGGCCTTGATACAGGAAATGCAAAAGAAAGGAAAATACATGAGTGATCTACAGCACTATTTATTGTAGCAGCTTTGGGTCATCCCACAGGTCACATATTTGCTTTATTGGATTAGCAGAGAACACATGTGTGCATCACACACACACACACAGAGCAACTTCTTGTCTCTTTTGGTCTGGCTTATGGGCTAGTTGGTAAGAATTTGCCTTTTCTCCTTTATCATAGCGGAGCGTTGACAGAAAGCGTTGCTCCAGCACCTGCCAGCCTTACCCCAAATTCCTGCCCAGCCCTCCCTGCAGGCTCTGCCCTTCAGCCCGTCTAGGCATCCCCTTCGCATCCCACGATGCACCCGTTAACCTGACCCGCTGCTTCTCTTCAACCTCCCCTCCAAGCCATTCGCTTTTCCTCGAGCAACACGGAGGGGCAACTTGCTACCAGTCACAACTCTGGTTTTATGGAAATCAAAGACAAATCTCCCATTTCTGGCAGGAGTAGCTGCCCTAAATCTCTGTCACTAGTGCAGCTCTTTAAGAGCACAGTAATTCTCCACCAAATTGAATCTTCTCTGACAATTGGCAGCACATCAGAGACAATTCACAGGCATATTTTTTCCCCTTTCCTAACAGGAAATAGGGCTTGTGTTACATTTACAGTGACCTGGAGCTCCAGGGGCAGACTAATATCTCACCTAAACAAACAGACAGTATTTCTTCCCTGATAAAGGTGGACGGGCTGAAAGGGAAAGCCGACTTGGCTGTGGCCTTCCCAACTCCCAGCAGCACTACGGGAGGTGTCAACAACGTGCAAACCTGCGAACACCAACGCAAGGATCCCCGATGCAGCCCAGGATGAGGGTTCAGAAGGTTTCGAGCTGCGGGTTTGCACTCAGTCTTTGTGGACTCCTGTGGGCTTCAGCGGGGTTCCCTCTCACAGTGCAAACGGGGGGTTTCCCCGCTCGACCCACGGTAGGGCAGAGAGGACCCGAACACCCCCTTCTGCTAAACCTCCCCACCTCCTTGGAGTCTGCAGCATTTTCCCAGGAGGTTCCCGCTCGCCTCTGTGGGGACAGGGAGATAATTCTGGGCTTTATTTGTGGTGGATGAAAAAAAGCAAATTCCAAACTGTGTGAAACAACTTTGGGGGACAATAACTTGCAACAGATGTCACGATTGTTCAACGTCCGATTGACAAGAGAGCCTTCAGAAATAATAAACGCCTACATGTGCTTGCTTGTGAGACAAATAACATTCAGATACTATTTTTCCTGGATTTCCCCCCCAATATACTACTGTATGTTTTGCCCAGAAGTGATATCCCGTTCATCCCTTGTAAAAATGAGAGAAAAAAACCAAACCTGATGGGGAAATCTACCGATTGCAAAACTCCACGCCGTACGTGCATCACACTGAACACGCACATGAAAAGCAGAAGTGAAAAGTCTGGTTTCACGCCCATTAACTCCAAATGCCAAAGGCACCAGAAAAACCTGCATGTTTCAACAGTTTGCCTATCCCAGCAGCAGGATTCACCTCTCTGCTACCCAAAACCCCACTCAGCTCAGCAGCAACCATTTTCCTGATATAAACAGACTTTGCATCAGACCCTCAGCCTGTGTGCACAGGATCGGACCTCCTGACAATCTCATGCCAAGGATACCCAAGGAGAACACAGTTTAGAGCTGAAGGCAACATGTCTTCCAACCTCAGAAATCTTTGGCTTTCCAAAATACCATGAGGAAACAAAAACATTGCAGCTTCTCCCCTGCAGTCTTTGCCCCTATCGCAATGAGGGAGTCAGAGCAAAGCGGAGGGACTCCCCGATGGCTCAGGGTGAGCGCCTGTGCCGGGGGGTCTCTCTGTGCAACACTTCCCTGAGCCTGAACCCATCCCACAGGATTCATGTCTGCAGCTAGTATAGGAAAAAGTACGCTTCAGGCTCCTGAGAGTCAGAAAAAGTCTGCCTTTATAGAAAAAAACAGTATAGTGGCAGGAGGAGCGAAATCCGAAGTGGGATAAATGTCTGCGGCAGAAGATATTCTCTTAGGGAGCAGCAGAGAGACAGTGACAGGCGAGGGAGCAATACTGCTGGAATGACTCGCTTTAAGCTGTTGTTTTGGCTTTGTCAACGCAACCACAAGTCTGTTCATGTTAGGCACAGACCTCTCTCTCTCCCTGCTTATTTCCAGGAATCGGCCATCAACAGTTGACAATCAGAAGAACAGGGCGAGCGCTGCGGCTGGCTGGTCTCAGTAGGTCTGAAGTTCTTGGTTCATTTTTTTGCAAGAGAAACGGCTGTTGACCTTCGGCTTTTCTGCGTCACTCATTGTCATGGCATTGAATAGAGGTATTTTAGGATGACCATATCTGTTTACACCAACAGTTTCAACATATCCCCTGCAAATCTCACTGCTAGGTAGAAAAGCAATGTGCCAGCCAGTCATCACTCCTACTCGTGTGGATGTTCTCTAATCATCCCCCCTCAATACTTCTGCTAAGCCAGGGTTGAATTTGGGAAAGCAACTGAATTTTAACTCCCTGAATCTGTTTTGGGGG
>NW_009216144.1:4968-53234 GCF_000690835.1 Fulmarus glacialis | reverse complement strand
CTGCTGAAGCTCAGAGTGAAACCCTATGCCAGCCTCAAACGAGTGGGAATTTTCTGTGACTGCGTCCTGTGGTTTCAGCTGGTTTTGCAATTAAGTTTGTGTCCTAGTTTCATTCTGAATTTCAGCTGATGCCACGCTCAGCTCAGATAAATCAGAACCTTAAAACGAAACTCAACCCCATATGAGCCTCTCCTCAGAACTAACTGTTGCCGCCACCTTTTTTTTGTTGTTGTTATTCTCTTCCCCACCTCATTTCCAGTCAAGTCAAACTCTCCTCTAGTCACTGCTGTTTCCTTCATAGCACAAGCGAAGGAAGCCTCCCCGGGGCATTTGGAGGTGGCTGCTAGGCCTTTCCCTCCCAATGCATGTTTATCAATAGTTTTGCTTTCAGCCCTCATACATTTCTGAAAATACAAAAGCAAGGAGCTCTGTTCGCCACGGATGAGCATGCACTGCCTGCCTGAATACCGGGCTCGGCATCCACCAAAAAGCCAACTCCTGTGCACGCACAGATGACTGCTCTCCGTGCATCAGAAGGAGGCTTAGCTGATTTGACGGTGTTTTTGTAGCCTGAGAAGCACTTTCTTGCTTTGTTAATAGTCCAGAGCATGAAAAAGCAGGAAAGATAAACAAGCATTAAAATGAAGAAGAGTAGTCAAGTGGGTACTCAAGGGCTTCACATCTTTCCAGGAGTCTGAAGCCAAGAAGCTAAAATTTAGTCTAAAGCTGAGAAACCAGAGGTCACACAAAGGAGGCCGCACGTATGTGTTGAAATTTTGTAGATGCAGTTATGTACTTCTGTTTTCGCAGTCAAACGTGTTGCCTCCATCTGTGTAAACAAGAAGCAGAGAAAGTTAACATTACAGGAAAATTACAGTAGAGGGAAAGGGAGTTGAGCACGTTTTGGCTACACAGCAAAGAAACTTGATGGGATTAGGGCTTCAACTCAGTCGTGTCCTCATTTTCCAATCCAGATGAAGAAAAAGAACGAATACCCAACAAAAGGGGGAAAGGGGAAAGACCTTTAGAGGACTGTACCAGCTAGGCCAGCAACATCACTTGTGAGAAACTCAATTTTATTTTAATGTGGTGGGAAATGTGCCCGGAACTCTAAATAATGCTCTGTGTTGTATGTAACGTTACACAGAGCCCCAGTTAGACAGGGTCCTGAGTCGACACAGCTGGAGGGAAAACTCAGCAGGAGTCCCAGGCGAAGCAGTAAATAAATAAATAAAGAAATAAAGTTCAGCGCCATTCAAATATTTATAGGGGTTTTGTTATTATTGTTTAGGTACATCAAAAAAAAAACCCCTAACATCAGCCAATAAGGTCCTTAGCTATATTTCCTTTGTGAAACTAGTGATTTTTGTGTGTTACCTCTCTACAAATACATATATTTCTCATCAGTCTTGTCCTGTCCTGCCTCGCCCTGCCCAATATTCTCCAGCACTTCCTTCTTTCCCCCATGACCTTTATAGAGGCTCTTTCCTATGCAGTTTCAGGTGCATCTTGTCTGCCAGATAAGACACTGAATTTCTTCATTTCGCTAAAAAGGCCCAGGCTAAAAAAACATTTGCTTAAAGCATGTCACGTATTAATAAAAAATTTTGATTAAACGGTGTTACAATCACAAGTGTCACACAAAGAGTTAATGTGATTTTTGAAGAAATTATTAAAAAATCAGATCATCAAATCCTGGGAAATCTGAGAGAATCTCAGGATCTTTTTTTGAAAGAGTGCTCCACTGCAAGTCTTGCATGCTGGGCACCCCGGTCAGGATGCCTGTTGGATGTCACTGCAGATCCTTTCTGGCCTGTATTTCCCTTCAGTGGAAACTGGGTTTGAGGGAGCCGCGGGGGAGCTCTGCTCCAGCACCTTCTCCCACCCAAGGACTGCAGAGGGCTGGGGCATGCACCTCACCCAGGGCCGCTGGATGTGCTCCGGGCTCCCATGATGGAGTTTGGCCAACTGGATTAAAAGGAAAATATCACCTGACAACAATTTTTTTAACCATATAAAGGAAATATTAACGATAGACAAATAGAAAATGTATGTAGCGAGTAGAACAGAATGATTAGAAAAAACTTAGAAGCTCTTACAAATGGTTGGCATTGGTTCAGCCTGTGTACTCAGCCTAGATACTAGAAATCTTCCACAAAAAATGAAAGCTCTGGAAAACCTGGTGAAATTTCCTTTTCTTAGCTGCGAGTGTGGGGTCGTATATGGTTTTAATTTTTTTAAAGCTATCAGATAATAACAGATGCACAAAGCGTTCCCTGTGACCCTCTCCCTCACACATACAGACATACACCACCCAAATCAGATCCAAACCGGATAGTGTGGGCAGAACAATGGGAAACAGATAGCATCTGGTTCTTTAAAAAAAAAAAAAAAAAAAAAAAAGAAAAATCACGCGCAAAGTGGTTAAGTAACTGTCTTCTTCCCTCCTCCACCTTTTTTTGGTAACTTGATTGAAATCCAAACCACAAAGCAGATCTTTGGGGTGAGGAGCCAGGGGAGGAGAGGAAGGCAGAGAGGAGGAAGGAGACGACCTGTTCTACCAGCCCCGTGTCCTTCCCCTGCGAAGGCAACCGGTGGGGAAGCGAAGGGGCACCGCGCGGTGACCCAGGCGACGTCCCGCTGGCGCCGTGCAGCCCTCTCAGCCCATCACCTGTGTCACCCACGTGCTGAAACTCAGGGCTGAAGGATGTGTTTGGAGGCACTTTTCTAAGACCAGATCCCCCGCCTTTTCATACTGATGGTTTGGTGAGAGGAACGGGGCAACGACTTCTCCGTGCAGGCCTAAACTCCCTAAAATCAAGGAGGAACACTTGGTGCCATCAACGGACTTCGATTCTACACTTAAGTGAGGTGTTTTGCTATTCAGTATCAACAGCATTTATTACTTTTCTACTTCAAAAGTGTCAGGCAATGAGTCACAGAGTGAAAAAAATGCTATGTGATTTATGTGACCTATCTTGTACAGGCAGTAACATAAAAGGGGTAAACAACATATTATTGCTGTCATTCCTGTTGGCATATTATTAAGAGCAATCAAGAATCCACTAGATTCCTCTATCACATCCCAGTACAATATCTTTGCCTGTAGAAAACACATTAATTGTAAAAGTAATTGAAACAAGTGCACCCAGGGAAGGCTCATGGACTACATGCTACCAGGATCTAAAGTCACCTTCCGGTCTACAATTTTTCTCTTATCTTTTTTACCATGTATCAAAAAAAAAAAAAAGCAGTTTCAGTGAAAACTCAAAGGCCGCTTTTGAAAAACTGGAAGTCAAAATGAGATGAAATGTTTCACACCACGCAAATACACGCAATTTGTACTGCCAGCGTCAGTACGTAAGGAACCAGCCATATGCTCTACCCTTTTTATACCTCTTAGCTGTGTAAACTACCCCAAACTGGAGGGCACATGTCACTTACACTGATATGCAAATCATTACTGCTTTGTCTGCCAGGGAATTTGTGTAAACCAATGCCGAGTTCAGGTTCATTATATTGACATTTTCACCAAGAAGTAAATTGAAAGGTTACATTGTTGACATACCAGATGTTATGCAAACTGCTTTTCAAACTGTGGTTTCCATACATGTCTATAAATAAATAAATTAGACGCTTACAAATGGTGTGTGAATCAATACATGGTAAATCACCCATTTATATACACACAGCGCAAACTACTGTGTGTAAACCCCATGTTTCACACAACGTCAAAACGTCCTTTTTCACCCAGTACTTTTCATTTTCCTGAAAATAGCTGTCATCTATGTAAATGTTTTCCCTCAAGACCAACTGTTCTTCATCGTAAGAACTTTACACGGAAACCTGGGTGCCTGAATTAGCACATGGTGTTATCAAAGAGAGTTAAGCACCCAAGTGAGAGCTAGGCTACGACACATCTTTTAAGGATTGGAGTTTATGTATCTAAAAAAGTAGATTTGCATGTGCTAACTTTAGGCAGCCTCAAGTTTTTAATATGGATTGGCTCCAGTTTAGATTTAGCCTCAGGGTATTTTGACCCCCTCCTTCTGCATTTTTTTCCACCTTGACTTATCTCTAATAACAAAAATAAGCAAAATACGATTTGTCCAATAAGATACTTATTCAGGACTGGTTCTCCTTTCATGGTGATGCAAATCAGGACTGACCTTGTAATTACAGTCTTTATGAAGTACCCGTGGTCCAGGATGAAATCACAAGGGTTAATAATGTGATTTTAAAATGGCATTGCACTCCCTCGGTCTCAGGACTAAAACAAAGTGGGGCTGACCCCAGCGTAGCTTACAAAGGCCTTCAGGTACCTCAGGCTCCATTACTGCAGGAGAGAAAATGGTGTTTGGTCAAGGTCTCCCACTGCAATCATTATTTCTCTAGAAGTCCCCTGCAGTGCCGGTGATTTCTTGCCATGCCCAGTTTCCAACGTATGAGTTTATTCTGGTGTAAACCAGGGCAAACCAGATTAATTTCCTAAATCTCCAGTTGCAGAGCAACGAGATTTCTTGGAATGATGGTGATGCCTTCTGCCAGTTGCCTCATCTCCTAATCAAAGAAATGTCATAACAAATCAGCTTTTCTGTAGTACCTTATACACATTCAACATACAGATGCAGAATGGTTTCAATACACTCCAAAAGGCTCCTCCAAGCTGGAAGAAGCCTTGATCAATTCAGACCCTTCTCAACCAGCTGTGACACAGGACTGTGTCTTTCCCACTTTATAATTCTTCGCTGAGTGCTCATACTGAAATTGTTTCATAACCACATGAATTTGGAGTTTTCATTTCACCCTTGGAAGAAATGTAGAGTCTGGCACGGTGACAAGTATAACAGTGTGTAAAAGCACAATTAACTTATGCTCCCACCCCATTTTTTTACATTTCTAAGGAAGCTCTGAGATTTCAGAGTGATTGTTTTCACTTCAGAGCCAGCAGCACACGATCCCTTCACTTCATCAGCAATGCCGTACAAAGCCGGCGTGCTCGGTCACCGGTGTGAGCCCCTGTCCCACCGCCGGAGGAGAGAGGTCACAGCACACTCTGCGTCTTTCCCCAGCAACAGGCTTCCTAACCGAGAGAAGCAGTAATCAAAAAGGCCAAGTGGAGTTACATAGGGCACTAACAGAGTTAGGCACCATAATCCCTAGTTTTTTTCCTAGTACACCCAACCTTTCATTTCAAAATGTGAAGTTTATACATAAACAAGTAACACCTTAGAGACTACAGATCAAAGATTTTCAATGTGATTAAGCTAGAATATGCCAAAAGACGCTGAAGTTATCTGTTTGCCAAGTATTTTGAGATCTTGAATTCTCAACTCATCTTGGTAAAAGAAAGATGGCTAAAAAGAAAATGGTTTCAGACACTCCATGCTAAGATCCCAACACTGCAAATGTTTATGAACTTTCATATCTACCTACTTTCCAAAGACAGCTTGGGTGAGCAAAGTCAATTGTAAATGTTTTCAGAATATTGCTTCTTCTGTCTGACTATGATCTGCCGTGTGGTTAAGACAGAGTGGTGTGTGACAGTGGTGGTTATTGAGTCAACAAATTTTTTTATTACTTTGAGGATGTTGAATGAGCAAGGCTGAGGTTCTCTGTGCTGAACATGGGTGCTGTACCAAACCATTGCTTTGAACTTGGTTCCCTGATGACTTCAGTTTACTGCCACTTGCTTCCCCAAGATCCCCGAGGGACACCGTGTAGAGTGTCTCACTTGCATTTCATCTTCTTCCTGATGACAGTAGACCCTCAAAACTCTGTGTTGATTTTCCAATATATCTAAGCAACTGTCTGTTTTCCTTTTTGTCACGCTTTTATTGACCTTTCTTTGGCAGCTACCTGTAGATATCTCACTAGTAACCGGTGCTAGCACAGATCAGAGGCACTTTCAGATTTAATCATCCCGGGCCCTAATAATGTCAAGTCAAAAAAAACCCTCCTGAGTTCATCTGTCTTAAATTCTCTTAAAGTTTGTTTTAGATATTCATCAGGCTTGCCACTTCTAAGGGAAAATAGTTTAAAACCAATATCAAGCAGACTGTCACTGCAGAACCATCACCGCTTGGATCATAGATGGCATGAGGCACCAGCCAGGTGTCATATTTCCAGCAGCATTCAATAGCATTTAATGTGCTTTTCCTTTACCACCAGCACCATAGAGACATTCTGCCAGACACAATCATCTGTATCTAGCCTGGCAATTTATAAACTATCCTAAGCACATGGTCTGAAGAGCCTGGCTGTTAAAAGAGGAACAGCCAGCTGCAGCAATGGATAAAATTGCATCTAAAAGCAGAACAAAACAACACCACGCTGAGCCTTTGCTAGTTCTCTTTCACAAGCCTGTGCCCAGATTTGTGCAGGGTTTTAAAACTCTGTTTAAATAAATAGATAAATAAATAAAAGTATTCTGCCACTCCTAATAGTTGCAGGAGTCACAAATTAAAGGCAACACACGCTCATATTCACAGGAAAGGCAAAGGAGACTGGGTAGGTTTTACGTTGTGAGGCTTTGCTCTGTGGATTCTGATTATTTTTTTAAAATCTTGATTGTTCATTTTTAATGGAGTTCTAATGAAACACCCTCAAGCTCTGCAGTGGTTTGCATCTATGGTTAGCAAGCCAAATACCAGTATGTTTTGTTTCGCAAGTAGCATTAGAGATAAGAGAGGGTAAGATCATGCCCTGGTTTTACAAGGCTGTAAGAGGCACTTAGGGGCCATACAGTCCCCTGCTTGGCTGCCTAAAGCCTACTCTGGTCATTAAATAATGTGAAAGGCTTATAATAACAGCTGGTGACTAATATATTCCCTTTGCACAAATGTTTTACATTTGTCACTATAACCACTGCAGAGAGACAGCTCTGCTCTCCTAAAGGCTGAATCTTGCCCAGAATTTTTTTTATTTACTCAAAACTGCACCATTACAAGTCACCATTTGCCAAATACTATACATCGCGATGGGAGTTTACATCCTATGGTAAGTATAAGTAAAAAGATCATACTCACAGGATCTTTAGGATACCAAGGTAAGATAAAATATCTTAAGCAGGAAAAAGGGGTGGGAAAGGTGTTAAAGAAGCTCTTTCCTTAAACTACTTGGAACCATACTTTCCAAAAGAAGATTTCCTCAGCCTGGAAAAGGAAAATAACCCCACAGTTTTGTGCAAAGTGGCAAAAGAAGTAGTGCATTGGGTGCTGAGATGCACCACAGATGTACCACAACTACTTAAGTTGTCTCATGTGAAAGTCACAGCTGAGGTCTGTCAGATATTGACTTTCTGCTTTCCAGACACACAGGTCCATTTTTACCATATTTCATGGTTTCAACAGATAGCATATGAATTGCACATGAGACTCACATACACCAAACATGTCTCGCTGTTGATTCAGTGCCACTGCCCTCTTATTAAAGAAATAATTTTACATTCTTGGATGTCCGGGGACATCTGTGGGTGATCCTAGGCAAACAGCAAATTATTTCACTGAATCACTTCTCCAGATGAGTTTGTGACTTACATAGGGAAGTACGACCTGACAGTGAGCGTGAACCTGGACTTGACCCTGAGTTCCTGGAGAAGTACCAGCAGCCTCCTTGTTCTAAAGAAATTTTAATTGACCATCTTCCACTTTTTGTGGTTATGTATTTCTTTTTTACTGGCCTATTTCCAAGTAAAGGTCCAAGCATTTACCTTGCTTCCACCACTTTAACTGCCTTTCTCCATTTGCAAGGAGGATCAACAGATGAATATACGTTCCGCAGGTGGGAGGGACTTTTATTTCTTTCTTTGGGAATGGACAGACGCCTTTTTCCACTGTGTGCAAACATGTGCACCTTACTGCAGAGAGCACCTGAGACAGTATAAACCCACAGCTCAGCAATTTGACCAACGCTGCCTGAGACAAAACAATCCCATGCAGAAATAGGACGCACACTGTCCTATGTCATTTGTAGCGTAGAGACTCCCTTTTCAATTACATCTGTGTTTTTCCTCAGACTATCTGCCTTTCTGGCAGTAGTATGGACAGTTTTACATTATAAACCCTTAGAAAGTCAAAAAGTCCAAGCAACAGAAATGATGATACCTTTTTTCTACTTGTACAGGTCACATTAGGACCAAACAATATTATAGCCATTGCCTTGAGTTTAAAACCCAAGAGTTTATACAGGGAGGGAGAAGAGGCAAGATTGATGCCTAGAGCTGGTCAAAGTGTTATAGCAAAGATTTTGCCAAAATCTAATTTCTGATCAACCAAAATATTCCCCAGCTCTGTGCTAGTTTCTGCAAAATCTAGCGGTTTAAAACAAACATCTCAAAAAATAAAAACAGTTCAAAAACATTTAAATGTTTAGTTTTCAAATTGTCAAAAGGAACTGTCTGCATTTTTCATTAATAATTTTAAACTTATTTCAAATTTTGTGGGGTTTTTATTTAATGCTTAAAGAAAATTAAATTAACAAAAACAATTAAATGAACAAAAATGAAATGAAACTTCTTATTCAACCCAAGAAGGAAGGCTGACAGCTTTTCAGTTCACACACTTTTTAAAGACATATTGTTTTGAATACACTCAAAAGTCCTTTACAAATATTTTTGCTGCATGTTTTCAGAATTGTCAGAAAACAAAAATAGTCCATTATTCACATAGCTTTGCCAGTAAGCTCCGTGACTGCAAAGGCCACAGACTCATATGGCCTCCAACAGCTGTATTCCATCTAATTCTCCTAGTTCAGCCTTGATTTCCTATTGGTTTGGCAACTCTGAAGGTCCAGAATATCTTGTGGATAACATTAGGCACAAGAACATAGGTAGAATTTAGGCTGCCTGAAAACAACCTTGAATTTATGGACGTTTTCCATCTCCTGCTGGTCTTCCAGGAATGATGCCACTCTAACCTCCCTCCTTCTCCCCTTCCTTTAGGACTGTGTTCAAATGGCATGCCTAGGCTCTGCAAATGGCATTGAAATGCATATACATGTCACAATGGTGCCAAGGAATAAGGCAGGACTAAAGAGAAGCACACCAAGGAAAAAGAAACCTAGGAGTGATGAGTCAACTAAATTCGCAGAAAGCAAGTGATGAGATGGGATGCTCTGGTGACAAAAGAAGATATAATTTATAGGAAAGTCACGTGAAATATAAATGTGTCACCCAATGTTCTCTGCCATGTCCAGGAATGGCTAAGTACTCACAGAGGCATCACCAGGAGGAAACCCTGCTAGATGTGTGTGGTCACCTCTTCCCTGGAATGCATCAGGCTGTCATACATCAGAGACTGAAAGAGGAACTAAACATGACTCCACAAAACTTGTGCTTTCTCATAAACATTTTATAATGTTGCATTTTTAAATTCAAGCTCAGCTGTGGAGCTTTCTTTTGTGACTTACGTTCAATATCTATAATCATCATCGTTCAGTCCCAAATTGTGAGCTGCTTTGGAATAATGACTGTTGTAACAATGAATGCCAAATCATGCTCTGCCCAAGGAGCCTAATATCTAACTGTAGGACAAGAGAGAGACAGAGACAAACAAACAAGAAATAAAAGAGATCTATGCGACAACTATGATAAGCAATAGTCTCAGCACATCGTGTTCCTTGGCATTGCCAGCTCATTCTGTAGGCATCGTGGCAGAGGAAAACTTTATTCTCTTCGTCCAAAAATAACCTATATTTTGAATTTTTTTAATAAATTTGGTTTGATCAGTCACACAATCTCTGGAATGAGAATAAACATAGGCTATCTTAACATACAAATAACTCATTGGATATTTATCTTCTAGCTGTTTTCCCAAAACGGTTTTATAATCTACACACACACACGTATTTAATTGTATGCTTTAAATGAACTGGCATTCATGCTGTGCCTTAGCCCCATTATGAAAACACGTTTTCTGGATAGATGAGACATTTTTATAAAACAAGATTTTTCTACTTGTTGTGGACATGATCTTGTAACTTTCTGGCTTGTGAGGTTACAAGGATAAGGTCTGTGCTGCACCTACTGTATTAGGAAGCAAAGATCTTTCGTATAAGAAAATAGGTTGAATTAAAGAAATCGACAAAGAACCATAAACGGCAGCATCAAAAAATGATTTCTAAGAAGATCATCCAGCTCAAGCTAAACTTGGTGAAAATACTTCAAATAACATCAGCAGAGGCAAGTCCTAAGTATAGCACAGATGGTTTGTAAGATGGATGTGCTGGCATATTCTATTTACACAGCAGAACTGTAATTTTTGAATTCTTTTGAGATATTCATATGCAAGGTCCAGTTAAAGTGAAGGCTCTGTCTCTATCTGAATTACTACTAGAACTTGATGTCCTTGGTCTATGTTCCCATACACAGGAAGAACTGATAGACTGGCCACAGAGGAAGGAGTAAGTTTAATCTATTCACCGCCTTTCTCTTCCAAGTAAAGAGTGGAATTACAGGGGAGGAAATGAGGCGAGCCTCAGCTCAGCTTGCTGGCAAGAGCGTCTTAGGCTGTGTGGGGTAGGAGGCGGGAAGGCAAAAAGGCCTCCTGAGGTTAAACGACCACCAGCAAATTACTGGCCTCCCTCAAACTGGAGGAAGCAGGGAGGAGCGTGATTCCAAGGGATACCAAAATTCCTGCTCCAGTTAGCCAAAGGATGATGCAGTTTAGATGCTACCTACTGCACTGGGTGATACCTGTGGGCATAACTTAGTGCAGAGAAATGCGAAGTCATCTGAAATTTTAAAACTTAGGTCTGCAGACAGATATAGGTCTGAAAACCTCCACCTGGCACTACAGTGTGTAGGGGGCTATTTTTAAAAAGGCCAGGACAGTGGCTTACGCACATAATGGAGCCTCTTTAGCACCATCCCCATTATGAGAGACTTTTGTTTAATTCTTCACAACCTGTAGCTCAGGACACTAAGCCATTTTCCTCTAGGTAACTTGTTCAAATCAGGCTCCAAATAATGGTGAATTAAAGTGTTTACCATCTAACAACAAGAGTTTGGTGGCTGAAATAAGCTGCCTGTTGCATTGAATCAGTCCTCATTTAGGCAGACTTCAATAACTTAGGTAGCTGCCTGCGCTAAGAGACCTACCAGCACAGCGACGTAAGTGCAGTGCCAGCAGTGCTATACCACCAGCGTTGCCCAAAGCAGGCTAGAAAAGGATTGTCTGACTGCTGCTTCCCTGGGGACCTCCAGGGAAATGAGATGTATCTCATGAGCTTCTCAATCAGCAGAAATTGGAATAAAAACAAATAAACCAGCTGGTGGTCTCAACTGTGTTTCTTGTGGGCAGTCACCCATGTTGCAAAAGCTTTCCTTGTGATGGGCACTAATTGCTCTCCCTTGCTAGAGGTCTGAGTCAAGAAGTCAGAAGT
Organism: Fulmarus glacialis; assembly: GCF_000690835.1. NCBI lineage: Eukaryota > Metazoa > Chordata > Aves > Procellariiformes > Procellariidae > Fulmarus > Fulmarus glacialis. Next base: position 41,852 of record NW_009216144.1, on the reverse strand, counting down.
GAAATTACAATAGAGAGTAAAGGTCAGGATGACAAAAGCATTTAGGTGCCTTGCCACAAATAAGGAGCCTGGATTTCCACCAGAACCAGTGGGAATGTTGGTCCCTGTGTAGGAATCACAACCTGGACTCACCTGACCCACATTTAATCCCTAGAGTGACAGTCAAAATGCTGCTGTTTCAGGTTCTACAAAGGAGGAAGAAAGGCACCTCCACAAGTCAGATCAGAGATTTTGTGGGACACTCAGCTCCCCTGAAGGTGCCCATCTCATGCATCAATCAGAGAGAAAGATCAGCCTGATTCCCAAAGCTAAAACCTCAGAAAACTGCCCAATCTGAGATGTCCTGAATCTTGGCCTGTGTATCTAAGCCACTCTGTGGACCAGCCCTGATTGTAGGATCTCTCTCATCTCATCCTAGTCACTAAAATACAAGCATCTAGTTTAAGCTGGTCTTCCTTATGCTCCCTCTAGGGAAGCATCTCTCCATTGATTGAGATGGACCCTTCACTTAAATTCGAGGCTTTGAGCTTCTGCGAACTGAGCGTGCTCTTCTCTCTCCTCTGCATGGTCTGCGCAGCATGAATGAGCTGTTGCCAGGTCGGAGATGGAGATCTTGATTTTTGAATCAAGCATTAGTGAGTTATCATGGGTATTGGTAGGTAGCAGGCTGAAAGAGGTACACACTCTGCCTGCCGCGAAATTTATGGAGAAATGTCTAAAGCAATGTGAAAAAGCAGTTCTGAAACCGCACATTTTCAAAGACACTAGATGAAAAAGACAGGCAGTGATTCTCAAACACAAATGTTAGTTCTCTAATCAGAAAGCAGGTCACTAACTGAGTGCTTCCCATGAACAATACATTTGTGGTTATGCAAACCTTATAGGCACAGTTTCTAATACAAAATAAGTATTTTCATTGCTAGGAAGTTCAGTGCAAATACGTGTCTTTTTCAGTAAAAATTATTATGTTTTTAATTGCTTTCTAATCTTATTTTCAATAATTAACATAAAGCTTTGCTTATAGAATTGGGATTTTTAAAAAAACAATTGTAGAAAATACAATTTCTCCATGTTTAGATTTATACTCTGAGGCCCATGTCTATCTAAGAACAGATTTAGATATTCATCTCATTACAGAGATACCCTCAGAACCTTAATTTTAAGCAGTTCCCAGTGACCAGAAACTTGCTCCCTCATGGGCACCTGGCAGAAGGTTCTCGTGAAAGACATTGTGAAGTGGTACGTACCCGGTGGGAAGAAAGTGGTATTTGGGGTGTGATGGATCAGCCCTTTCAGTTAGTCATCGCTGCAGCTTTTCCCATCACAGGCATAATCCTAGGTCTTATTTTTTTGCGTGTTTCCTGCAGGAATAACATAAGTGGCAAATCTTCAGGCATGCTAACTTACAAATGGGCTATGTCATGCAGAATATGTCAGAGGACATATTCTGGAGGCTACAAAGAAACAGGAAACAGAATCAAATGACACATAAACAGGCTGATTATACAAGCCAAAACTGGTAATATGGGGTTTTACTGAAATCAAATTAATATTTCTAAGAAAGTATCTGGTTTTAGTGGGAACTTACATGATTTTCTTACATGATATTTCAATGCCAAATGCCTAAAAAGTCCCCATTTGAAAACAAATGGTGGTGTTTCAGTGGAAAATGTTGACATTTTTTCACTTGAACATCACTGATTCTTTGGGAATATTTTATTCTACAAAAGCTTTCAATGTCTTATCCAACCCTACCTACTACTCTCAAAAGGAGAGTAGAAGGGGAAGGGGAACATTCTTAGCACAGCAAATGGGGTTTAGGATGACAGAAGCAACTTGATGCTGAGTGGGAAAGGTGAGTTTGTGTAGTAACGGCTCTGATCTGAAAGGCAATGTCCAACCCCGTCTCCTTCTTAAATTCAGCTTGGAGCGAGTGTCAGATCCCAATGTAAACTTTCCCATCTGTGTTATTCTATTAACTGAAAGGGAGAGGGATTAGCATGTGTACTTGTCACATCTTTTGACCTGTTGCATACTGAGACCGAAGGTAATGTTAAAGCAAACAGTATTCTTCTCCCTCTGCCAGGATAAGCAGGGCACGGGGGTAGCGTTTTGTTAAAAGAAAAGAAAGCCAGACCACGTAAAACAAAGTATGTACCCTGTGCAAAAATAAATCTTGGAAGCTGAAGATTTCCAAAGGGTATACCTTAAACAGGGCGAGAGAGAGAGAGAGAGAAAACATTTGAGAGGAAAGTTCCCCTCCCTGCCAAGCACCAGATGGAGGGCCTTCCCACGGAAATAGCTGCAGAAGACAGATCGCTGACAGAAACCACTGCCAAGTGAAGGAGGTCCCACTCATTCTGCTGGTAAAAGCTTAGTGGACGAGAACATAATACTCTGATTAAAACACGTGCTCCAGAGAAGGGGGCTGGAGTGTGGCACAACGCTCTTTAATGCGACGGAACCCGTCGTACCCCCGAAAGGAGCGCACGTTTTGGAAGGTTGATGTGGCTTGGGGCTTCATTCTTTCTTTTTTTTTTTCCCCCTTGCTGTACGTTTATAGAGCACATGTGCACACACAGAGACATGCATAATGGCAACAATAGTCTGCTTTTCCTCTCCCTTCCCCTGCATTTTATTTCCACAAGGCCTTTGCTGTGATTGGGACAAGATGAAGTGTTGGATGCTGACACTGATAGAGAATACATTTGGGTATAGAGGGTTTAATGAAGCTAGGCACCAAAAATCTCTTTTTCAAACGTTTCAGTTAACTTGGCACTAAATTATTCATAGAAAAAGAAATTGAGGGCTTTCCACTCCTTCTGCTTTTTCCTAGATGTTTCCGGTTCCTTTGTAAAAATCCATAGGAGTGTATGCACTTTGTCAAAGAAGAAAACAAATTCAGCACCTCCCAGATGATCCAGTCAGTTCAGCAATAGGAAAAAAGGCAATTAACTGTATTGCTATCACAGAGAGCCAACTGAATGGGACAGGGTGAGCTGGGCACAGCGCGTTCAGGAAACAGGCTCTTCCAAGAAGGCTGAGCAGGTACGCCCTGATGTCCCCAACATTTGAATGAGAGCCATTATATTACAGTTATGGCCAAGGCTTGAGCATCCGATGTCAACAGAGTAGATAGTTAACACAAAATATTAACCACAACTAAAATCCAGTTCCACTTTTGGACCGTTTTCCCTCCTCACAGTGCAAGAAGGATATCAACAAGTTAGATCGAGTCCAGCAGTGGACTATCAAGATAGCCGAACACACGAGGAGAGGCTGAGGCAGGTGAATTTGTTCAGCTTGGAGAAGAGAAAGGTTGAAGGAGGGGATCTAATTGGTGCCTTCTACTAACTGGTAGATGGCTACAAAGACGACAGAGTCCAATTTTTCTCAGATACGCACAGTGAAAGGATGAGAGGCAACAATCACAAATTGCAGCAAGACAAATTCCAACTTCATTAAAATTAAATTGAAAGGAAGACAGTTAAGTTCTGGAATAGGTTGCACAGAAAGATGGTAAAACACCTAAACTTGTAGATTTTTAAAGCTTGACAGAACATGGCCCTGAGAAACCTTAGCTACCTTTGAAGTTGGCCCTCTTTTAAGCAGGGTCCAGATGATCTACAAATGCCAGTTCCAATCTTAACTAGTCCATGATTCTGAGAATACCAACTATATTTTTTGCAGTGATATAGACAATCACTTTCAGAAATCCCCATCTCCTCCCTCAACCCTGATGCCCTCTAAATGAAAACTTTTTCTTTTATTCCTACAAACCAGAAGACAGAATAAAGCATTGTTGAAAATACAGTCTGTACCACCTGCCATTTGTGCCTTCATGGCAGGGCTTTTGATTCTCTGTGAGCATCACCATCATCACCATCTATGACAAACAGCCACGGCTCTCCCATTGCGTAGGAAGAAGGCAGTGTTGTGCTATGAGCTACACAAACACACGGCACCGTTTATGGGTGACCAGGACCAGTTCTGCACTGTCCCATGCTCTGTCATCTCAGGAAGTGAATAAATCTCACTCCCTTCCTCTCTGTCACTAAGCCAGGGCCACGGATGTGTTCTGTGGACAAAAAGCAGCTTTGTTAGCTTAGTTCACACGTCTTCAGAAAACGGTGTAACAATATTGACAAAAGAAATTCCCTTAAAACATGATGTTCTCAGATACAGAGTCATAATGGTAGAGAGTCTGGAGAGAGGACAACTAAGGATGACGCACAACTTGCCCACAGTGACAATTAGCGGTATCAAAATGAATTTACCTGGGTGCGACAAAGAGGAATATCATGATTTCTCCTTGACCTCGATCTTTTTGATGGGAAATATTTCCCCATACTTTGCCAAGTATTAGGCAAATAGGGAAACCCAAGGGAGAGAGAGCACGGAGTGCAGTGGGCAACACTGAGCTGCTTCTCCATTGCGTGGCACCAAATAAGATCACAGAGATTGCTGCTGGGATTCCTCAGCACTGACAACGGTGTTCCCAGAGCACAGATTAACCCCTCTCAGAACAGACTATTGAACCAAAGTTCATGGCAGGCTGTTATAATAAATGCAACCATTTCAATGCAGTGATTGGGAATGTTTACAGGGTGTAATTCTTGGCTAAACAAAGAAGGCATTTTTGGGAGGCCATGTGGCATGGGTCATTGCTTTGCTGAAAGACAGAACAAGATAAGAGCCCTCAGACTTCACCAGACTTACTCTTTTCCCTTTACATGACTGGAAGGGTCCAGCTGACAGTACAAGGCAGCATTATTGCGGATTCCCCCATACAACGGCATCGCCTCCTCATTTTCTTCACAGCTCCTGAATCATCTTCACTGACTTTGTATCACAGCAGCACATAACTGCTCCGTCCACAGGCCACGGCTGCCGTGTGCTGTGCCAGCACCGAGTGAAACCCTGACGCCAGGTCCATGGTGCCTTAAAGGCTGTTGTTCCAGCAGAGACGAATATATTGGTATTTGTATACATCAATACCCTGAAATCACCAGTTTGCTTGCCTTTTAGAGAGACTCTAAAATTACGTTTCCCAAGACAAATATCTAAGTTCATTGTACACACATTGACTGACAGAATATTTCCAAATACGAAGTCTTGACAATATCCATGCAGAAGTTCCTGGATTTATCCATCTCTGAGCTTAGATATTAGGAGGTCTTATTACCTCAAGTCAGATGTGAAGCTGCCTGGATTCTAGGTTTGATATCCACACAAACAGACTGTTCTTTTTAATCAAGTAATTAATGCTTTTGTATACATGTGTGTAATAATGTACTTTTAAGTATGCATGCAAATAAATAGAAAGACATACACACACATATATGTAATGCATACTACCAGATAAAGAGGAGAGGAAAAACCACACCAGGGCACTGGTTTACACCACAAAATTGCAGTCTCCTGAAATGGACAGACAATATATGCTTTCTCCAGGATTATTCAGTCTGTGTACCAAGTCAGTGGCTTTAAAAAGACTACTGGTTTGCTCAACAGAACTTACTAGTACTGCTCGTCAGCTTTCCACTCTAGTTCTGCACGGGCCAAATAATCTGCCTAATGCATTTTAAGTCTCGATTAGATTTTTCTTACATTTTCTTTTTATTCTGTCTGAAGAGAATATTAGTTCAAGGACCAAGTATTTATAGCCCACTTGGTGGTGTTCTGACACCGAAATGCTAATATTCCCACTACCAGGCACTCCCAAGGCTTAAGGATGCACACACCTATACGTATACACAAACAGGCACCCCCCCCCATATCCTTGAATGCTCTGTAATGCCAAAAGAGGCAGACCTCATGGTTTGTCCTTATTTTAGCAGTAGCAAAGTGAAAGGAAAACATGGCCTGGGACATTTTAATACCTTTAACATTTCTATTTACTTGTTTAATTAGTGATGCAGTTTTTCCAGTTAGGATCTTTTAGTACTTTTTTATTTTTGTTGTCTATTTAATTTAACTATAATATATGTCTTCAAATTCTATATTTGAATATGTCTGATTTCACCTTTTCCCACTAACAATTCTCATTATCTGCTTTTATTTTATAGCTGTTGGGGTCTGCAATCTGTATGGGATGGTGACTTTTCTGGTAAGAATATCTGCAATTTTTTCTACTACAGAACAGGTAAACAAAAGGAGCACCAAAGCATTGCTCAAACTTTTTGCAAAGTTATAGACCTTTTTTTTACATGCAGAAATTTGGATCAAGTCTCTCTCTAATATAATAAGTAATAGTGAATGGCACTTGTAGGATCTCATAGGTAAAAAACATAGGGTTTTTTTAACCTAAGTTTTGAAGGACAAAAAAACGCAAATCACCCACTGGCTTCAATGGAGTTGGGGTTTTACACTGAGTTTTCTGGAGGGCAATATATCCTCTGATGAGCTAAGTGGTAGCTGTATAGGTCTTGTTTGCACTTGATTTTCCCTAATTTCATTCATTACCTGCCAGCCATTGGGGTACTTCTAAACTCAGTGAGACACCGTCCTGTCAGCTAATCACCATCCTCACTGCTATCAGTGCTGTTCACACAGCCGATATGAATTGTGGTTTGTATTATGTAGCTTACCTCTACTTTAAATAAAGAGGAATTGCACCAGCATTAAATAATTTCAAATTTGTCTGTCTACGGTAAGTAGACATTGGTGTGAACAAGCATATCAGGATCTGGTCCTCGCAAAACAAAAATAAGGTTCATTCAGCATCAGTTTGAGGCTTGAACCATGGTTCATCAGACTCTGGATGCGAACCGATTGCTATCACTTTGCTTATTCCTTCATGCTAATAAAGTCCCACTACACTAACACAAAGTCCTCAGAGTAGTCTTTAAAAGGAAAAAAAAAATCAAGCTAAATCAACTCTCAAATTCCCATGTAAACTGGGTTTAAGAGTGGAAAATTTCTTTTACCTATTCTTTGGGTGGTACAAAAATCTAAAATTCCTATAGCCCTGCTTCCCTGGGCCAAGTCAAACAAGGATATTGTCCTTTTAATGTCTTAAAGGCTCTGTTTTCTTGTAATGCCAAATGCAATATTTTTTTGAAAACACTACACCAGAAGTTTCCCAGCTGAGAAAACAGGCTGGTGAAAAATGGTTTCAGAAAACGAAATAAACCATGCAAAAGCTGTTCAGGGTGTGTGTATGAAATGAACATCTGGATTTGGCTTGTTAAACTGCCTCCTTTTTTCTCTCTCCCCCCCCCTTTTTCTTTTTCTCACAGCTGTTCAAAAGAGTCCTAAGGGCAAAGAGACAGGTCAATGGACTGGGTTACACCTTTTTTTCTTTTTCTTTTTTTCAAACCTCTTTGCACCTACGCAAGGAATCCAGGCCACATGTGTGTTTAATAAGTAGACACAAACACAAGAGAGAAAAAAAAAAATCTCAATTCCTGTTGGTTCTTAGGAGAGACACTGAAGGAAAAATAAACTCCGGATTTCAGATTTTCTCTCTCAAAAAAAAGAAACCTTATGGTTCCAATAAAATATTTCTTTAAAAACCCAACGGATTATTATTTTTTTAGAAAATCAGGGTCTTTGCAGAGTATATCTTTTTTTCTGTTCCTTTAGAGAGGAATAACAATGGGTTAATCCCTTACCTGCTGGAGCAAGAGGAAATTATGAAATGCCAATGGCCTGGGTTCACCGAACTGAGTCTTCCTATACCACAAAATAGATGCATACATTTATATTGAATGGGTTCATTTTAATTTCAGGCTCCAACTTCCCCAGCTTGAGCACTCCAGAAACGAAACAGAGAACAAAAGGAACTGAGACATTATCTGGAGATGGTATTTTCTGAGAAACAAATGATTCGTCTTTTCCTACTGACATGACATCCCCTGGCATTGCTAAAGCGGTGGCCAACAGCAGAACATCTTTCAGCTGCGACAGTCTTCAGCAACCTGCTCCCGGCAGAGCTGTAGGAAGCTGTCTCACACGGCTCTTCTAGACAAGGTGTGGCGAGGGCTGTGTTAGGTCTGACCCTAGTCTTGGATCGTGGCTCAAATGACCATACTACATATTTCAGCCAGCAATCAGGGCTGCTAAGATAGCCCTAGTCCACTGACAACTAGCTGCACGAAAATACTCTGTTCCCTTTGAAATACAGCCACGTGGCCTTGTACCCTCATATACGCAAGTGGAGACAACCAAGGAGCAAGGCCACCAAACCTGAGCAGACACTGGCAGTTACTATAAGCAAAACCACCCTCTTTATTTAAAGCTCTATTTTCTGCCCGACTATCAGCAATTTCTGGGCTCCCTGTGCACATCTACACTTGATGCACAGATTTTCAGCTTAGACGGAGGTATTGCACTTGTGGGTAGATCTATATAAATACACACCTTCTGCTGCTTAGAGGTTTTGCACAAACAAGTGGAAAAGTATGTGACCCTTGTAGTAGCAAACCTGAACCATGACTATTTACTCCACCTCCTTTTACTGTTGCTCCTCTGAATTCTGCTTGGGGTTGGTCGCAATATTGCAGCCCAATAAGTAAAAAAAAAAAGTCCCCAGATCCTTAAGTTTATCTGGGAAATCTTACTTTTGTTAGAAAATTGATGTTGAAAATCAAATGCTTGAGCAAAAGCCCTTTGCAAAACACAAGTCCAGAAAAGTAGTAGTACCAGAAAAGAAGCTGTATTTCTGAACATTAATACTATAACTCAGGCAACACAGTGATACTTTCTGGAAAAAGCCTTTGCACAGCAGCCTCCATCGAAAAGCCAGCGTTTGTCAATAGGTGCTGCACGTACAGACCAGATTAAATGTACAGCGACAGTGTTGAGCTTTGGGAAGGTCTTTCCAGAGAGGAGAAGGCAGTGCTGTTTGTTGATGTGACGACCCTGGATTTGACCTACATAAATACTACCAAAAAAAAAGTTAACAACAAACAAAGGGTATGTAGAAAAGAAATCCCACTCCAATCCCAGCACTTGCTTGCCTGTTCATCCTAGGTCTGTATGGGATCCATGACAAGAAGAAGAATCTAAATCTGGAATAGAAACTTGCCTTAAGTCGGTCTAGTGATGGTTTTAAGGAACAATGTTTAGTCAGCGAGGAACCAATTTGCCCATATTTTCCAAGCTCGTATCTGCTTCAACAGGACTGAAAGACAGAATTACCTCAAAATCCAGCTGAAGGCAAAGTGAATTCCCCTTTTTTTCTCTCCTCCCTCTCTTTTTATAAAAGACCATGAGAAGAGCAAGGCAGTGAATATTATTTATGGAGCACCTAATAAAAATGCTATGGGGAAATAATTACTGGAAACATCTGACTGTGTGACTGTAAATGCCTAGGCCCCAGTGCGCTGATTTAATGGACCGCTGCTTTAGTCTGTTATGCCTTGTGCTACCGACTTCAAGCCCCCCTGCCCTCCTATTAAACCGCTCACATCGCTGTTAGATCAGGACTTTATTCTGCAAGGTCTGTGGCAACTTTCCAGAGAGGGATAATATCGGCAGGGGTGACTCTGTGTTCACAGGGAGGCCTGGAGCCAGCCCTGGGAGAGAAAAAGGGCTTTGTGAAGAAATCACAGTGAAAACCTGAAGTTTTTGTGGTTCTGGGGCTGAATAATGTTTCATAATCCAGACACCAGGTGCTTTAAGTATTTCTGAATGACATTGGTTGGATGTGAACTCTTCCCTCTTTTTTTCTACCCATTTATCATTCTCAAACCACCAGACTGGTTTTTATTTTGGGGTGTTTTGTTTGTTGTTTTTTTTTTTTTAAATACCCCTTTATGACCTCCTGAACCCAGTGGTACAAACCCATGCAGCCTCCCTGCACAAAGGGCACTTCTCACCGAGAATTGCTCGTCCCCTCCGCCTTTTCACAGATAGATGCAAAAGTGTTAAAATTTACGGAACACCTTGTAAGTGATATGAAAAACACAAGGATTTGAAGTTCCTGCTTTCATTTGCAAAAACAGTCCTGAAGAAAGACCGGAGGGCTATCATTTAACTACTGCTGCTGACTTGCTAAATTAAGAGGAGAAAATAAAAGGCAGCTCACTGCTACACTGACAGCAAGAACAAAATCGTATCCACTCTTTCTGAACCCAGCAGTTAGCACGCTTTTTCTTTTTTTTTTTTTTTTTTATTGCTGGTTTTAATGTAATATTTAAGTTGGAACTAAAACAGACCATGGAACATTAAATCACTACCAAATGCAAATTTACCTATAGATCTGAACTGAATTTTCTCCTACATTTACAAAGCAAAATTCTACCATTTGAACTGTGAGCTCCTATTGCATTTAATGGGACGCAGCAAACTCCAGACATTACTTGGAATATACATGCACTTATCTTGTTGTTACAGGTCTCCCTCGCAGAACTAAAAGAGAGCTTTAGTACCAGACAGTATCTCTCTGGGGTCATACCCAATGAATAGTGTTTTTTGAAAGGATTATTTCAAAGGAACTCTGAAAAAGAATCTAATGACTTGCAAGCTACAGGATTGCAGCATGGGAGGAAGTAGATAATGGAATATGACAGCAATGCATTTTTCATAAACCCAGTGATTTCTATCATAACGAGAAACCCATCTATAATTCGGAGAACTCCCCCCCAGAAGGAAACCTACGCTGTTGCAGAAAGTGCACTGAAGTACGAAATGAAACAATAATGATGATGATGTTACTGATGAGTCCCATAGCTCTGTCTTCCCTTCTGTCTCACCGAGGTTTCAGGCGCGATTCAAGAGGAGCAGTTCCAATCCCTCTCTGCCTCGGCATCGCTAACCAGGGAAGCTTGCAGGCATACATCAGAGACCTCACGATAGATGCGAAACCCTAGAGAAGAGGCTGTTCTTTATCTGCCGAAAGTTAAGGCCTACATCTGCTCTCAATTAGCAGGCAATTAGGGGAGTTGAAAACAAACCTGTTTACATTGGCTATGAAGTCTAAAATAATTTGTGAGATGTCAGGACGGGATATTAAGATGTTAATGATCTTGTTTCTTTACTTTTTTGCACGCGGTGTAGTATCGCATCTTCCTTTCGCAGCTCCATACACAATAACAGACTGATTGACTTCTGGGAGGGTAAGAAACCACTGGAGGCTGGTTTGGATGGGAGGAGAAGCTGTGTCTTACAAATAGTATGGGAGACCTGAGGATGAGGACTTCTTTGCAAAAAAAGAAGGCCATTGTTCATTTTTAATTGTGAAATCATGTCATGTCATGGATTACAGCATTCAGAGGTTTCAACCACAATTCCCATAGCAAAGGCCCAGTCTGCAACCTCCTGCAAAAGTCAGAAACAGTGACTGAACAAATCCAAAGAAGGCTGTTTGCAAACCTCTGCTGGACTTGCTCTGGTAGAACGGTTCTGATCCCAGTTCTCCCTCCACAAAAGCCAACACGGGCAAGTGACCGTGGTGCAAGGAGGCCGTTTGCTCCCCGAGCAAGCATCCTGCATGAGACGTCTAAGGAAGACTGTCATCTCTGAATTTCACATTAACATCTGGGATAGGATCCTGCTTATTTCTGTGTCGCTTCCTTCCAAATATCTATTTACAGCACTAACTCTCTCAGAAGAAAATTTTCACCACTGACCTCTCAATTCAGCAGCGTCTACCAGGGTGAGGTTGCTTAAGGTTCAGCTAACGCTTCTTGGTTTTGCTTGGGTCATTTCTGATCAGTCACATGAAAAAGGCTTTGCAGAAACATACATCCTCCCTGAACAGAAAATGAAAAGCAGCATTAGTATCCCTTGCTTCTGAAATCACAGAACCAGTTTCCATTCACACAATGTGGTAGAAGAATAGTGGAATAGATGAGGAAAGCCGCAGAAAGCACCTGTCTGGAATGTGCTTTTTGTACCTTATTTAATATAATAGGTACCTTTCCTACTGACTGCCCAGGTTAATTCTGCCAAACTTAGAGTGGGGCTCATTGCCATATTAACCTTATACGATACAGTCATCACACCTTACCTTTGACCATCATAACTAACCAAAAAATAATTCTAGTAAACAATCCACTCCAAGTTGACAAAATTACATTTTTACCGTTCCAACTAATCAACCATGTTACTGTAATTATTTATGTCATGCAAACAGAGGCCTAAATTCACCCTGCCCTCAACATTTCAAAAAGCCAGTGAACAAAAAGTGCACCACAGGTGCCACTGTGCCCTCTTGTGTTCTCCTTTGGGCCATCTCCTCTCTTGTCCTCTTTTTTTTTTTCCACCACACGCTATGGATCCAGCTCTAATAAGAGCCAGGTGTTCAAGCCCCCAGGCTACAAAATAGCTTTAATTATAATATTAATAGCATTCTGCTAAATCAGAAAAAAACCAAATAGGTCAGTATTTGTGGTTACATTTTTCAATGTCCTGGTGTTTGTTTTCTTTCCAATTTTATGTTTCTTACTGGCATTTATAATGCCTAAGAGACATTCCAGAGGCCAAAATACAGGCGATCTGATCGTTGCATGATACTCCTAACTTTCCACAAAAAGAAATACCAGGAGGAGATCAGATCTATGTTATACCAGCCCCAGAGGTATACCCTTGAGTCTTGACCTCCTTTGATGAAAAGCAGAAGAGCTCAGCGTTATTAGTATTTATTGTTATTATCTTAATTGCTACTATTATTAAGCAGCCCATGAAATATATTAATATAAATAACATAAACACAGAAATTTGAAACACAAATTCAAGCACAAAGAAAAGACACCTCCTATTTACCAAATATTAAACCAAATATACTTAATACTTTCCATTAATAACTCTTGCAGATGCATGCTGTATGAGTCAGTATATAGTAAATGTTAGGATGAATGCATGCAGTATGGGAATGCCAGCCGGTCTCCTTGGTGGATACTTATTATTTAAAAGATTAAAAAAAAAGGGGGCTCTGTTAAAAGAAAAGCATTATATTAATTTAGTTTCTGCCAGTAACATTCAGATCGAGTCAGTTTGGTTCAAAAGTTGAAAAAATTAAGCTTTTGCTAGTTCATTTGCTGGCGGAAGGAGCCTGTCCTGTGGCAGGGGGAGAGGGAGCCACAGGACGGCAATTCTGTTTCACAGCATCAAGGCTTCAAAACACACTTCTGTTCTGCATCGTGCTGAAAACAAAACTTGTCAAACACTCCCACAGCAGCAGAATCGGCCCATTCCCCCGGGCATCACGCGGCTCTCCTGACTGCGCTCCCCCAGCGCAGCCGCTTCCCCGAGGGGTGCCAGCCAGGAACCCCCACTCGCTGCATCTCCGTCCGACACGAACAAACCATTCCCTTTCGCTCAAACGACACTTGGCTCAACATCTGCTTGCCAAATCATGCCCCTTCTGCTGCTCACATCCCTCTCACCAACAGCCAACCCTGGGTACGTGCCGAGCCCGGTCATTCCCTCAGTAAAACTCGATGCAGCGAGCTCAACTCATTCATTCCCAACTCTATTGACTCCTCGCAGCCCAGAGTAGTAAAACATGTTTTTGTCAGTAAACTACACTAGTGTGACTCAGACATTGACACACAGGGCGCAGTTACCGTGCGTACAGTAACACGGTGCCATATTTAGAGTTTCTAACCATAACCACACTTGCAAAAACTGCATTAGATCAGCAGCCAGTTTCCCGGACTCCCACTCCTTGTTTCTGACTTCAGGAATTCAGATTATTTGTCTTGTACCAAATAAAGTTGCTTAGGAGATAAAACAGTAAGAAGGAAAAACAAGAGGGGCCTAACAATTAGCTTTAATCTGTTCTGGCTTGAATAGATAATGCTTATAGTGGAAAACAGCAGATAGTAAAAAAAAAAAAAAAATAGCAGCAAATTGAAACCTGACATGAAAATAAAACTTTTTTCTTGTTTTTCATTTTTTAAACTTTTAACGTTATCCTTAGCACCACATAGGTAATTTGCAGAAGCACTGGCCAATCTTCATTATCTGCATTTGTCCTCGTTAAGACTGCCTGTGAATATCAGCACAGACAAAGCAAGAAGACCCACAGAAGAAAGTGTGTGAGTTCAGCACTGTGCGACTACTGCTGCTTGCCGCAGTTAGCCGTCAGGAGGGAACACTTCAGCTGTCTTAGTTTCAGATTTTTTTCCATAAAGATCGGGATTGGTGCAGTGTAAAGCCTTGCACACCTTTTTTTTCTTTTTTCTCTTTTCTCTTTTCTTTTTTTAAATAACAAGCCAGGTATTGCTAGTAAGATGAAGAAACTTGAGAGACTCGCACAATCGTACAGGATGTTTTGGGATTAGAGAGGATCAGAAGCTCATGCTTTCATTGCAAGAGAGACTGTTTAAGAGTGAGGCCAGCCGAGATCAAAGATACCTGTCCTGGGAAAGGAAAGGCAGATAAACATCATGAGCTAGAGAAGGTGACGAGCGCAGGAAGAGGGGATCTGGGACGTATCAGATAACTCTGACCTAGGTCCCAAAACATCTACTGCCTGGTAAGGAAAAGGAGTCCTATACAGGTGTATTTATTATTTTGTCTACACTTGTTTCTTTCCCATGCTGTTTCAGAGAGAGATCATTTTAGTACTGTAGGCAGCACCTGCACACATGCTGCTTCCAAGGAATTCCACGGGGGACACCCGTGGGGTTGGGAGTCTAAGAAAAAAGCGTGGACTTCAGGTCCAAAAGGTCACGGCTGGTCCGATGGTTTTAGGGCAGCTGCACCGCAGAGCTTTGCTGCCTCGAGTACGCTACCAGGCACCGAAGGACAAAACAGATGAGACTCGGCACAGCGGCTGGGGGGACGACCGGTGCCTGGGAGAGCTGCCCTGCAGGGTGGGAACTGAAGGCTTTCCAGTCTCCACTCCCTCGTCCACCTTCGTGGCCAGCTGGTACAGTACTAGCACAGCCCCATCGGTGCGGTACTAGATGACTTCTGCATAGCAGACATGAATTTAATCCACTCTGAAGGCAAAATTGGGTTGGAAAACCATTCAGCGTATTTTATTCTTTATTTTTTAGTCTTTCTTTTAATGAATATACACCGTTTTGGTGATGGTGGGGTTTGGTGGGTTTTTTTCTTTTTTCATTTTAATAGAAAGAAAACAAAGGGCCACAGTAAAAATTATCATAAAAGGGAATTGGCTGTTGCCCTGTACAGATTAGTTTAAGTGTTGAGCTCTGAAGAGCCCTCTTCACCAATAGCACTAATATGTGCTACTGACCTGGTCCCTTTTGATCCGCTATCAGGGCAGGCAAACTGTTGTATCCAGGACACAACAGACTAAAAAAAGAAATCAGAACTGTGAGAATGAAGGCACTTAGCAATGCTGCTTTTTTACAGTGGACCCCGGGAAGTCCCTTAGGTGGGATCCCTCTCCTTGGCCCTCTCTTCTCCATTGCAAAAGGCTCGGAGTTGCTGTGGGTCCATCCGTCACCTCTCCGGAGGCTGGCAGCTCCGGAAGAGGGGGCTGGCTGGCTCTGCTCTCGCTGTTTGTTTTCTGGGAAGTCAGGCTTGGTCAAGTGGAATGAGTCTTGTGTTCATTTTAAGAAAGTTTATATTTGACTCTGGTAGGGCTGGGGAGGAGGTGAATGATAGGAAGAGGAGGGAAGGATCAGAGTTCTTCTGGGGCTGCCCCCACAACACCACAGCAGCCCCATTACCAAGGCAGCAAGAAGATGAAGCAAAGCACCAAAATCAAACACGCCTGTAATTTTTTTTTTTTTCTTCAAAGCTCAGAGATGACTCTCAATCTAAATCCAGCTCTTACTCCATAGCTGACCTTGTGGCCCATGAAAAAATGTAAACTAAATCCCCTACTTTTAAAACCTACCTTCTAAACTTCAGAAAAACACTTCCTAACTTTGCAGTACAACCTGACTCATCCTGCAGCAACGATCTCTATTACTATCCACATCTTGGGGGTCTCAAAGTCTCATCAGCCACTGCTGCCCTGCAAGAGAAAATAAGGGGATGCTTTTTTTGTGCAGTTATGGGAGCCATTCTGCTGGCACGAGGCACAGAAGTGGAAGTGGAGAAAGGAGCGGAACCAGCCTGGAGTCTCACACCAGCTTTGCACAGTTACATGAAGCATTTCTAATCTTTTTGGGCCGTATCCTACCAGCAGGATAACGGAAACAGTTTGCAGGGCAGGCACGACATTATTCCCTCCCCAGTAACTGTGCAGAGGGAGTGTAAGCAATCCTGCCTTGGCTGCACGCAGAGGAAGCAGTAAATGGAGATGCTCTGTGCAGACTTTGCGTTCCCCCACGCGGTGTAAACCAAAACCAGTTCCTGCAATTCTGTGCAATAATACAGAAAGCTTTGCTGGCTACTTCTCCCATCCGTCTCCTGTGGGTATAGACTCCTGGCCTCTGAGGCAACCAAGAATGCCATCCTTCTAGATTTATAATCACAGGGATTTATAAAATACAGTGTTGTTGTTAGGTGCCTTGAAGCGAAGGGGGAAAATAAATAAATAAACGACATGGGCGTTGCCACTGGAAAAAATAAAAAAATCTGATCTCAATCAACCAACCACATTTACTACTCTGCATCCATGGTCAGGCTTACTACATAAACCACGACTGTCATCCCTTCATTCTTTTCAATACTTCTTAGGGGCATCCATCTTCCTTAACACAGCGTCCCTGATTTCAAAAGCCAGACACAAATTAATTCCGGGAATCCTACGGTGGGGAGACATTAAAACCCATTTAGAGGTTTCTGCGGAAGCCTCTCTCCATGCTTATTTCAGTCAACTCAGACTCACAGCGTAGCGTGCTGGAGCCAGCCCGAAGGAGCAGGAGGTTATAGGTCCGTGGCGACGGCAGGGACACGCTGGGTTGGGCTTATGCAATAACCGAGGGGTTTGTTGTCTGTGGTAGGGTGTTGATGGTGCGTGCATGGGAGGAGGGGACTGGGCAGAGCTCTGTTTTAGAGAACTAAATAAAGTATTTCTTTCTTTTTAACTCCTTCATTCTTAGTTAAGGCATTAAATCTCATAGGTTTCATTTGCAGAGACCAGCTGCCTTCAAGATTTCCTCTACAGCTCTCCAAGGCTAGGAAGAATAAGGGTGGAAAAAAAAGAGGGGGAGCTGAGCCATAGTATGCAGAAGAAATGTGTCTAACGCATCTCCCGGGGTCTGAGGAAAGAAGGAGGCTTCCTACAGGTTTGGGGGCTTAAATTACCCCTCTGGGTTAGGTGTTAAGTAGCATCTCTCCTTCCAACATCTAAACATTTATATTGCCACACACCTCACTTGTTCTGTTTTCTACCGGCTGTTTTAAGACGTGCAAAGAGCTGAGAGGATGGGGACATGGGGACAGGGAGCTGCCTCCTGACTCACCTGGCCCGCAGGCAGCTGGGTCCGCGGGTCACACGTCAGCTGCACCGCGGTCGCCCGGTTGCACTCTTAGCCCCTGGCATAGAGTATTACAGCACATTTTCTTTTCTCTAGCTCATAAAAATGATGCATTTTGTCAATAAACCCTCCTATTTTTATATTAATTTTGTGGGGATTTTTTTTTTTCCGGGTATTGTCGAACCTTGCTTCAGACAATCCGCGGGTAAAATAAACATTTCCTGAAGATACATTTCCTTCCTTTGTGCTTCAGAAGAGGAAGAACACCTTGTCCTAAGCGGATATGCTGAAAGGTTTGGGTTGTTTCAGAGAACTGACCATCATTTGGAGCTAAGCTCAAACCTTAGTTTGTGACCTACCTGCTATTTTTAAGAGCAGAGAAGAGCACTCAGTGCCGTATCCCCGCTGCGAGGACTGGAGCGGTCCGTACCCAACGTCTGCCTCCAACTCCCTGCACGTGCAGCCTGCTCCACCCGGATCCACACCCACATCTGCAACTGAAGTTAGTGAACATCTCCCACCTTCAGCAAAGGCCAAACCAAAAACTCAGCCCTGCTTACTCCCCCGGTCGTTGGGATATGTTTGATCTAGCCACTAATACTATGATTATATTGGTTTCTTTCCCTTTGAGAACTGCAAGCTGAAGCCAAAGTGGTCAACTGGCACTCAGGGAAAATAACTGGTGATAAGTGGATAAGATTATGAGTTGCTGTATTGCAGCCGACATCCTCCTCACACCGATAGCCAGGATTTTGGACGAAGGTGGCAAAACTCCCCAGGTATTCAGGCATTGGGAGAAACAAGGGACAGAGCCTTTTCCAGTCATCTGGGGCAGCCAGCCCAACCACAGAGACACCGAGGAAAAATTGGAAAGGGACCAGTTATGTTCTGGGGGAGCTTGTTCTTACCAGCACTTCCACACCCCACCGTTTATATGAGATTTCTGCACTGCGTGAGTTTGCAAAGTGAGATTGCAAAGCCAGTGCGAAGTGCTGATATTTTCAGCATGGACCACAACAGAATAGCCATTTTTCACGGGTGGAGATGGACAAAAGAGAATTATTCAGAATTCTTTGAGCTCTGGGATTCAGACAGCTCATTTAGTAGGTTTTAAAGCTCTGTTAAAGCTTTTCTTTGTGTTGGTCAAAGGACAAGACGTGTTCTTGCCTATGATACAGACCTATGGCTTGCCTTTGGCAAGTCCACTTCAGCAGGCTACGCCTCAGTTTCCAAGCTGTACCATGAAAACAAAGAGAGGTATCTATCTTGTTACACACTTGGGGCTAATGCTTTTTGGCCATAACAGACATGAGCTACTATTAGAAAACTGCATTACAGACAATGTCTATAAACGCTTGAGAAGACAGGCTCAAAAGCAGCATTTCAGGGAACAGAAACTAAATGGGAAGGAACAGAAACTAAATTCCTTGAAAGATCTATAAGAAAAAAATACAACAGACACATTAATTATTTAGCAAAACTCAGATGTCCATTAATGGCTACTTAGACAGCGTTTTGGCAGGATATCCTATCTACTGTATCACTAGTGTATCCCTGGAACTGCACATTTTGCTTCAATATGTTCATAAGCCATTTCTCTTGCTCCTGTCAATGAGGGTGAGGCTCTGCAGTTCCCCAGCTCATTACGAGCGGTCTCTATTACCATACCCACACCTAAAGCCAGCACCCAAAAAGCCTTCCACGGACTGCTGCACAGCAAAATGAAGTCATCATCCTTAGGGAGAAAGAAGCTGGGACAGATAATTTTTTTTTTTTCAGCTGTAAATCAGTGGAGCCTCATTTTACTAAAACGTGGGATCAGATCCTCATCTCCTCCAGCCAGCAAAGCTTTGTAACTGAGATCAGAATCTGGCCAATAAAATAGAAATCTTGGAGAAGTCATATTCAGTGCTCTTGGGTGCCGCCTGCAGGTTTTGAAACAGCAGTTTACTAATAACTACTCCAAAACAACACTGAACATAGTGATTTGTGGAATAAAAAGGGGACTTGCTACACTAAAATTCCTAGAGAAATCAAGGAGTGAAAATATGAGCTTTTTTTGATTCAGTTTTGAGCAAAGAGAAGCTGAGATGTGCGTTTTTCTCTCACAATGAGTTTTTGTGATGATTCCAATCCAAAAGGTAAAATTTAATAAACAAGCCAGAGGGCCATAAACTCATACAGATCAACCTGGGAGGAAACACGCGCAGGAATTTTCCCAGATGTTGCTCTCTCTAACACAACATTGTGCTTTGACGAGGCCTCACAGACTTTTAGCCACATAAATGCCTTTGAGGATCCTCATTCCAGCCCCAAAAGGTAGACCACATATGGAGATTTTCAAAGTTGCTGCTACCTTCAAGGTCTTTTTTCCCTTTTTTTCCACTCATTTTGGTAATGCTTCATGCTTCTGGAGGCTCTGGCCTCAGTGTCCACAGACAACCCCATCAAAGGTGTGATAACAGAGCAAGACGGCAATGTGCCATCTGGAAGCATGGGCAAACCCCTGTTGGAGCTACCTGCCCATGGCGAACGGCTCTCCTGGAGGTCTGACATTATTCGTGCCTTCCTTAACCTCTTTGTTCTCTGAGTTTTTCATGAGGCCTCGAAACGGTTTCCCAAAAGGTTCTGCATTTGTTCTGGCAGCCATCCATATTTTGCTTCCTTGCAGTCCTCTGGGTCTGAGGCTGCCGCTGTCTCCCCTTCTGCTCCTGGTCCCACCACTTCCTCCCCACGTCCCGTGCCTGAAGTACAACTCAACTCATAATGACCCAGTTAAAAAAACACAGGTTATTTGTTTACGGAGCACATTACACACTGGAAGACACAGTCAAAAACAGCTTAAAGGGGATGTGGGGGCCTCCTAGGTTAAGTAAAAGTCATTTCTGATACGCAGCTCACTTGGACGGCCCGAGCCTTGGGATTTGCCCTGTGCATGTCCGTGCACGGGGCTGGAGGGAACGCACCCCAACTGCGCCCCGGCACAGGGGCACCCACTGGGGATGGAGGAGGGTGGCGAGGAGGGCGACCGAGTCCTCTGCAGAGGCGTATGGTTCATTTTCAGTTCTGGAGGAGGTGGTAAGTGGAAGGTAAAACAGAAGGGGGAAGGAGTTAAAGAATTCCAACAATAGAAAAATTAAGTTACCTATGCTGACGATCTCAGACCCGGCGTTGGATCCCGGCTGTACTGACCTGTGACATCAACGGCCATTAAAATTTAGCTTTTAAAATCGTTTCTATTTTCTTCGTAGAGAAAGAAGAAGGTTGCTTCCCCCCACCCTGGGAAATGCATACTTGTTTCTATAAAGAATAGTAGACTTTTTTTCCAAAATATTTCCAAGACGTTTTTCATCTTTTTGCCAACTTGATCCAAATTGAAAACACTGATTTGGTTTTACAATTAATAGAATTATAAAGTCTAGAATTAACTGGTTTACTGTTTTTTTATTATTTACTTCTTCTCTAAATATAGAAGAAAAAAGAAAACAGTAAGAGAAGGGAACAAGAGGAAAAATCAACCAGAAATACAGACCTGATAAGTCTGTAAAAAGACTGTATTTATTTACTTTTTTCCTCCTCCAAAAAAAAGTGAAGCCTTTCACCACCGTAAAGAATTTTTCATGGAAATTGCTGTATTGCCCACACGACTATATTCAACTTCAAAAAAATAGTACTTCAAGAATACATTTTAACCATCATTCATAAAATACAGTCTTTTCTCCTTTTCAGTGCTTTCTCTCATATGTCAAGTCTCTACCAGAAGTTCAAGGCCCTCTCCTTGAAAGAGAAAGCGGGGAACGAGACAGAAGCGAGAGCCGGTGGGGGGGATGCAAAAAGGAGGAGACGGGAACAGCCCTGACACAGCAGAACTGGTAACAGTTCAGTGTCCTGTTGAAAATCTCCAGTGGGAGCCACAGAAATCCATCAGTGTCCCGAATGACTGGTCACTTGAGGTTTATACAGCACCACACGGAACATCAGTTAGAAAGGGAGCCAGCTGGCAGGACGGCCAATATTGCAGAGCTGCAGAGCCCAGCACCGCAAACGAGCATGAAGCAGACACAGCACCACGCACTTCACGTGTCCGAGGCTTGCAAGGGGACGGCTGCATCTATGGATTGCCATAGGGAGAAGGGGGGAAAAAGGGTAAGAGATGTCCATCTGGCTATCATCAATTAGCTTTTAAATTTTAATAGGGGCCTGAGTGATATTTGGTTTCTGGTTTAGGCTGAAGCCTCTCTCTCCGAGGCTGGCTGCTTCCTCCTCTAGAAAGCAAAACGCCAGCCAAACCTTTCTAAAATATTACCACTCTTCTTATTTGGAGATTTTTCTTCTGAAGGAGGAAGCACTAGATCTAAAAAGGATGTAGGAAAAGCGTTGTGATTGCTTTTTCCCTCTTATAGATAACCTGAAACCTGCATGTTAACATCCGTGTGAGAACGTGCGGGAGCAAAGAGCAAGGATTAAATGTCTATCTTTATGGAGTGTTTTTTCATCCAGAAGATCCCAGTGTCCTCTACACCACCAGTAACACTAATCTCACTGGAGAGCTATGAGCACATAATGAGTAAAAGATAGCCAAGACACCGAGGAAACAAGGTCCGAGGGACCCAGTAATGTCAAGAACTTCACCAGCTTCACCAGTGAAGCTTACAAAAAAATACACAAGAAATCAGGAAATAAAAACTCCCGTGCTGCTGCTACTCTGAACAAGGTAACAGAAACTAAGAATAAGGCAACTAATAGACACATCACCCACTTCTGAAATCCAGGCATCGATTGAGCAGTGACCAGGACACAGACGGACAGCATCGCTATGTGACAGACCTCAGGAAATGAATCTGTGTGAAGTCTGTATCTATGTGAAACTAAAGGCGGTATTTTGAATAGGAAGTTGGTTAGAAATGGGAGCAGCAGAATAAATACAACGGCAATGAGAAGGAAAACAAAACAATAGTGTGCTTTTCAACTATCTAAAAAAAAAATTGGCATTTAGAGCAAAACTGGGAAGTATTGGCTTTCTTACGTATACAGCTTATTTACAATTGCTTCCACACTATGCACTTACACAGGTACAATAAAAGCCCAATGAAGTGGAGTGAACAGTCAAGCACGGGCTCGGGGGAGCCATTCTCGCCTGCACTCAAATAGAGCATATCTCCGTGGGTGAGTGCAGACCATCTTGTGCTTGCTCCATCTGCACTCCAACCAGTTTCAAGCCCTGTTGCTGCATTAGCAGGCATCATTCCTGAACTGTTACGCTCAGATCCCTCAAAAAGGCCTGTTAGCTCAGGTGCAGTGCCGTGGTACAGACTATTTGGCACCTAGACCGTAGCTGGCCTGCATCAAAACCAACCCAGCCCACCAGCAGAGCAGACGTGGCTGTACTCGTCCAGCCGGACGCATCTGTAGATTCAAACAAAGGTGGCATCTTTTCAGGCTGCCTGTAAAGGACACTTTGCTTTCCAAAGTGGTTTCTGTCCACAGCTCTGACAGAATGGCACATGGTCTGAGTCTCACAGAAGTGCAGCCCCCGACCCTCTGCAGACTCCAGCTATAGTCTCTCTGCCCAGACATGTTCCTTTAATGTCAGTGGCAAATGTCCCTTTGCCTCAGCTTGTTATGGATTTGGTCAAGCCTGGTCTTGTTTCTTTTGAAGTCAGCAGGAAAAATCTAGTGGGGGAGAGGATAAAATGTATTCCCAGTCTCTCGCTTCTTTTAAATGCCAGATTATCCTCATGCAATGCAACCTGAAGTCCTCCGCTCTGACCGGTCCCGTTCCTTCAGCCACTTGGTTTTATCCTCTGGAGTTTGTATCCTGGAGTCCCAGCAGCAGCAGCAAAAACAGCTGCCAACATCCTGGGAATATCTGCCTTGGAATCTCAACTACTGTGTGAAGTTGCTGCTCTCCAGTTTGAGATTTGTGTTTGCACAGAAAATCTGTCCAACAACAACATCGAGAGAGGAAAAAAAGGAGGAAAAAGGGCTTTATATAACAGAATTAACAGAGCTGTTGCAATAGTTACATGAAGTTAACAGGCAACTTTTCCTCCTCCTTCTCTGCCCCCACCCCAACCTCCTCCTCTAACAGCAGTTTCATTTGTTTTTGTTTCCAAGCTTCTTTTACTGGCCACTCACACAGCCCCGCTCCCTTTGTCTAATTTGGATCTCGAACTTCCATGCAACCGACTCTTGCTGTAACTGTAAATCTTTTTATGGCCCTTCTGCCTCTGAACTGTAAAAGCAATGCCACTGTAAGCCGCCTAAATGGGTCGTAAATCCACTTAGTGCACTGAATGAGGAAAAAAGTTTTTAAGGGAAAGAAGGAAAAAAAAGGCAAACTAAGGTGGCTGGAGGGACACAGGGGAAAAAAAACCAAGAATGTATTTGCTAAATGGAACCAAAATAACAGGAGTCAAAAGGAAAATATGAACACTGGGGGAGGGGAAGGATGAAATAATGCATCTTGGTGGTAAAAACAAACTGCTTCTGAAGGGCTGCTCAATTTATAACGCTTAACGATTTACCGGAGGATGTTGGTCGCCCTCCACTCCTGTTGGCATCAGTAGGATCTGGTAGCACCGGGAGAGCCTAGGAGACTGCCAGCAGCTAATAGACTCTCTTTTTCCACTGGGTGGTCCAGGGACTGGTATCTGCGTCTAATTCCAGCTCTTTTGCATTGCCTGACTCACAGGTTTATTCGTGGCTGTGTGCCTCAGTTTATTCATCTGTAAATGGGAGATAAAGATATTCCCCTCATTTGTAAAATGTTTTGAGAGCTGCTTAAATGCCACCAGGGAAGGGGCAGAACTGATTCCTATGGCAGTCAATAGCAACAGTTTAATTTGTTTCTGTAGAAGCGGAGCTAGCCCAAAATGGGCAACCTTTGTCTATGTAATTTATTGCATTTATCACCATGGTATCTGAGCTCTAAGAGTATTATCCAAATTCCACTGAATTCACTGAGTGTCTTTCCACTGCTTTCAATAAGTTTTGGATTTGACCCCAAAGTCACAAAAAACCTGAGGAATATGTCAAAAGAATGTAAGTGGGTGTGAGTTGAAATTGAGGAGTTTGGAGACTGGAGTATGCAGAACAGTAGCTATTTAAAGACTGAGTTTGCTACTGAGTGTTCCCTTTTAATAGGGTTATATAAATACATTCCCGTCTCAATATATGTGGAAAAACAGGCAGTGAGGTGAGACTCTATTGCTTTATTTCTTATGGGAAATATTGTGCATAGCTAAACCACCTCTTCCCCTTTCCTCACCCACCACCCACAGTCCCTGGAAGCCTTCAGCAGCTGTGTACAGTGTGAAGAGGCACATCCGGGAGCACCGCGAGAGTTAAAAAGTTCACAGCCCTGCCTTTATAATAACGTCCCTGTTTTCATTGCGTTCTCACTTCACCTTAAAGACTTGATCTGAGTTTTGGCACTCAACATGTCAGAACGGGAGGGGAGACTGGTTATGCCTTTTTATTATTATTATTATTATTATTTTATTGCTCTGCTCCCTTGCAAGGAAAGGAGGAGGGAAAAAAAATAAAAGAAATGTTCTTGCTTGGCTCTCTGCAAAGACCAAATGAGTTTCAGTATAGGTCCCTCGGGCCAGGTGTGTCCCCCACGGAAAGTCCCTGCCAGAGTGGGCACCAGTTGGCATCTCAATTACCATTCTCGGGGAAAAAAGTCAGTGGCCAAAGAGGACTGAGAGGTGAAACCCTCTCTTTTTTCACCATATGTGCAGTGCACTGACCGATAGTTCAGGTCAGGAGACACTGATACTATAACTTAAAAGAATCCAATTAAAATGATGGAAATCTTTGACTATGAAAAGTGGGGTCTGCACCTGGATAGTAATTATGTTTCAAAGGAAATCCATCTGGTATTTTATTGCTTATTCTCTTCATGCACTTTGTGTACAAGAACAATACGAAGGCTGGAATATTTCATATAGGGAGGCTTCCAAAAAGCTGTTTATACTCTGTCAGGTCAATAAGCTACACAGATTTTTGCAATATTATCTCAATTATGGGTAACAATTGGAATACACATTTTTTTAAAAACCTTCCTAAAAACACTGGCATGGATCCTTGGAGCACGCAAACTCCTGCGAACTCCACCAAACTCCATGAAGCTCATATACCCAAGAAGCAGCTAAGTCTTCAGTATCTGGAAAGTTTTATAACTACAGCTGAAGTCAAGTCAAGCTTGTTTTTCCCACCAAGAGAGCAATCTGCCTGCACTGAGGATTGAACCCTGTCTGCAGTCTGTGCTGGAGAGTAGGACACAAATGTCACAGGGTGCAGGAGAGTGCAATGATGGGGGAATCCTCTGGCCAAGTGAGAACCAGCTCCAACATGAAGACTGTGTCCATGTATTAATAACACCAGGCTTGAGCTGGATTGGGCCTGTCTGTGTGCAAACAATCATGCAAATGTATTATAAACAGCACATTTTAAAAGAAAAACTATATAAAGTCTATCAGAATTGGGTACCGGTCTTTAAAGACCTTGGGAAACCAACAACAGTCTTACAATAAAATCACAAACAGCCAGAACGACTTGATTACAAGGCAACCTCTCCTTTGTTGCCAATTCTAGTGATTTTATTAATTCTAGTAAATATATCACAGGTCTCAAGATGACTGATGCTTTCATTACAGCCTTGGCCTCAGCCATTAGGTGATTATTACAAATCTCAACTTTCATTTTTTAAAGTTTTAGCTGTCACCATTCAAAGAAACGGTATTAAAAATAAACTGAAAAGTTAAAAGTGAGAAAGAGGAAAAAAAGTAAGGCAAACCCTATAGAAATGGAGAAGACAAATTAAAAAAAAGATTATTATAGTAATTATTTCTTACCTATCTTGAACTTCTAGTGATCACGTTTGATGGCTACAGTAGATGTTACTGGCTAGCTGACAGCAGCAAAGTTACCTTGAATGAAACCCGTGTAACAGAATTTGGCTATAATCCACATTTGCTTTAAATTTGTTCAACCTCTAGTACAGAACTAGGAAACAGTCACAGATTTAATTTACTTTTCACTTCTGACTCTCCTTGCATATTGTGGGGGATATGAATTTGGCAAGGAGCTTGCATTTATTAGCACAAGTAAATTTACCAGGAATGTTTGGTCTTGCTGTTAAAGCCCAGATCTAGAACACAGGAATATGTCAGAAGCTGAGTGTCATTTTTAAAAGCAAGCTTAGAAACCATGTATTTCTGTTGAAATACTTCACAAGTAAACCAATTGCACCCAAAAAGTTGAGAAAGCAAAACCAAGACATACCTGGAAATATTCTTTTTAAAAACCTATTTCATTATTTTGAAGATTTGAAAACCTGACTCATGATTTCTAAATACTTGGAACTGGAAATACTGCTGTTAACTGCTCATCATTTTTTCACACAGCATGACCCAGACCCAAGGACAGATTTCTGTCTCCCTAAGTAAATTTAAGAGAGTAGATTTACGGAAATAACTCGCAGAGTCATACTTTAGCAGCTTAGATTCAATAGATGTTGGCACTTGGTCTCCTACCCGCTCCTTCTGTGTAAATATCACTGCAGGCATCGAAAGGCCGAGCATCCCAGGGCCCTGTGGTGTACTTTGGAAGATTCAGGTATGAGATTTTGCTACGAACCATCCTGTGTGACTGTGGCTGACACAGATAAGCCCAGGCCCCTTAGGAGAATTACATGCCAGGAACCTGGACCTTGACCTCTTCTGCTTGAAGAGCTGTGAAATGGAGGAAGTAGCATTGCTAAGCCGCAAACCACTAACAAACATGTAATTAATGGGACGGAGTCCAGAGCATCACGACACCACACTGGGGAAGCTGGTATGGACTCACCTTAGGACAGCTTGTGTGCATGAAAAGCAAAATGTGGTGCAGAGATACCGGCTTAGGAACATGGACCACAACAGGGTGGAGAAGCGCTACGTGGACTCTTGCACTCGTGAGCTGGCTCCACTGCAGATCACTGGGGTAAGTCACTGCTGTGTGTCGCAGCCCGGTGGGGGAATAGCACTGCGGTAACATCATGCTGGAGAGAACAAAACTGTGAGAGACATTGGAAATATTTCAATTTCTGAAGTTTTCAAAAAGGTATTCAGAAGTGTTACAGTTCAGAAAAGCCCTTTTTTTCTTTCCTTAAGCAGGTGTAGAAAACAAGAGATGTGGATGTAAAGTTGTGCCTAGCTCTGAACTGCTTCCTTATTTCCATTTGCTTTGCTTTACTCCTCTTGCCCATGTTTAGGATGAGAACACCTTATTTTGGGGTCAGTCTCAACTTTCTCATTTGTGTCAGTTTATTTTGGATCAGATTCCTAAATTCACATACGCAAACTCAAACAACTATTTACATTCACGCATAACCTACCCATGCTATTAAAGAGAAAAAGCCTCTTCTCAGCTTGAGGAGAACCTGCTGTCGACAAACTCCTTCTCCTCTGAACCATAACCTTTGACTCGTCCTGTGGGGGAGAAGGGAGAAATGCAATCAGGTGCAGAATGCCAATACGTCCCTCTGGGGTGACAGACATCCAATTTCCAAGCAACCATTAAAAGGTCCATATGGAATTTCATGTCTAATATGAAGCAACAAGAAACAGGAAAACCCAACCGCGAACACATGCCATGTGTTACTTCTGCCTGTGAGCTTGGGCCAGTGTCTGAGCCTTTCCAGGTGCTCTTTTCTGCGCTGAGAGCAAGCTGTGGGGTTGTTCAGCACGCTTGGGGTGCTCTTACACTTTATTATTATTATTTTAACTAAGAAACTAGCTGCTTGGTCCATTTGAGGAGGGTACGGCTTTGAGACAGATGTGGAAATAATCTGAAAACATATGGGTCAGGCAGTGGAACACTTCCAAGATTGTATGAAACATTAAGCAAGTGAACGGAAAACATTTATTTTTCCATCTCATATTCCACAGCAAACTTGGATTTCTCAAGCTTATCTTCATATCCACATTATAACTGAAGACTAATTGTGTTTTTCCTCCATATTTTCCTGCAGATCAAAAAAGCTCAAATCTAGAGTCTCCCCCATTCACACCAAAAAGTTGTTTTCCCCACCTCTGGCATCAGGTCAGCAGCCAGGAAGCCAGCGTGCAATGCCAGAGACACTGCTGGACTATGGGGAACTGCTGCAGACCATGGACCTCTGGAAATGAAGACGAAATGAGGCTCAGTTGCGTGCAGCACATTGATAAGACCTGGGCCCCCATTTCAGCATGACCCAATAGGTTTAAATTGCTTCATATCTCAGCCAGCCAAGAGCAAATGGGTGGTAGATGTGATATGGCTGCTCGCTGGAAATCACTCTTGATTGATTTAGCTTCTCCTCCTCAGTAGTGTATGGGCTCAGGATATGGCTCGGGCACATAAATTACGTAGAAAACACCTTTCACGGTTGTGTATAGTGTATATATATGTTGTCACCCCATCAGAGGAGAAGCTTTTATGAAGTACTAGTGCTAAGTGTATACAGAATAGAAACAATCATTTTTAGTTGCTCGACAAAAATAAAGCTATATTTCAAAATCATAATTTTGAGTTAGAGTAAAGTAGAACCAAGTAACTTTGATCATTTTTTTAGGTAAACAAAGAAGCAAACAGAAAATGCCACTGCTAGCTATAGAAACAACAAGTGAATTTTTAGGAGTTTTTTGTTTGTTTTTTGAAAACTAATAAGAGCTGTGAAATTCAAAAAAGTTTTCAGTTCTCATTAACAAGATTTCAACAGTTTGGGTTTTGCTTTTGCCTTTTTGAAAGAAGATACAAAGATGTTTCATTTTCATTTTAACATGTTTACAGAAAAAAATTCTACTAGCACTGTAACATTGTTATTTCTAGGGGATGAGTAACAAGATATTGGAGAATTATTCATAAGAATCATTTGGGTGATTTATATACTTTCTTGTGATTGGAACAAGGACCTCATTTCAGGCTGTAACACTCTCAGTTTCTACCCACAGGCAGAGGTAGTATTGAGAACAGTCACTTGAACATAAATTAAAGACAACAGAGATTAAAATCTGGGCATAAAGCTTCAAGACAAGGGGTGTTTTTGTCTCGGGTTTGCACAGCACGTGACAGCGGGGTCCTAAATCCAGACTGCATTTCCCAGGGGACACAGCACTGACAATCGCACAGATACACAACAGCAGAACCTGGTCAAGGACCGGGGTCTCCTCTCCAGGCTGGCTGGGACGGACGGGACAGCCAGGCTTTTGTTGGAAGAGGAAGGCTGCGAGAAGAAAAGGGAGGCAGGGATTTTGCAGGCCTATGCTTTATATTCCTTAAGATTAGGTTTTAGATCAGGTAAATTTGGACAAACATGTGAGGTGAGATTTTCAGATTCATTATCTGAGCATCCCAGTTTTTAAGATACCCATAGTCCACCTAGCTCTAAGTAATATGTCTCAAAGTTATTTTCCATCCTTAAGCTCAAAACTTCAAAACTACCCCAAGTGGGAAGACTTCTTTTCTCCTTACCCAGCCAGCTCCCACTGAAGGCAATGGAGATTTTTTTTTCCCCAAGGTCAGGATAGGTTTACAAGATTCAGATCTATTTTAATACTTCAATGTTCCTTTAGTTCTGAAATCTGCTATGCTCGTCTGGTTACTGTAAGGCAAATAGTGCGTAACTGCTGACTGCAGAAACCCTGGAGAAAGTTACCATCACAATAAACATCTGATAATTAATAGTTACTAGCAAAACTCCACTGTTCATATCAGTTGGGTGGAAGAAGAAGGGAAATTTATGTATTTTAACCATAATATATTACTTGTTCAATGCAATATGAACTCCTACTGCATAAAGACCATCCTTGTAAACCACTGCCAGAGATCCCTACCAGTCTTGCAGGATCCCAGTCAACGCCTCCCCAGTTTTCCCAACCAAAGCTATGCACTCAGCAAAGCACACCTGCCATAAATCTCGAAGCATTACCAGCTTTCAGCGAAAACTGGTAACATTACGGCTGGGGGATGATGTATGGGGATGTCACCAACTCCCTCTTCGCATGCACATACCCCTTTCCCCTATGGCAGGCATTTTTTATCGGCTTCAGTGATTCAGCCGTTAAACATCTCCCAGCCATCAAGCTGAAGGACAGCAGGCCAGCGGCGGCTTTCTCCCTCGGTCGGCAGCGAGTGGTCAGCGGCCGATGTTTATGGGAGGGTCGAGGAGGGAGACGGGAGCTGGGCATAATTAACGGGACAATTGAACGGGTTATGCCTCTCTGATTTCAATTAACCTCTGAACTTTGCAGTGACAAGATCTCATGGTTACCAACTAACTTCAGCAAAAACCAGATGTTATAACTGGTTAATCCAAGATCTCAGATAGTGTATAGTTGGGATCTGATGATAGTCTTTTTTTCAGATCACTTAATGCTCACCAAAAGAAAAAGGAACAAGATTTCAGACTTCTTTAATACCATTATTGTGTTGGAATTGGGGTCTGATTATTGTATCGGAGCTGGGGTCTGATTCTGTTCCCATTTCAAATCAACTGCAGAATTCATTAATGGGAGGAAAATGAAGTCAAAGACCCAGAGAAATATATTAATGACATTAAGGACACAGGCATTCAAAGCTTGCAAAACAGATTAGTGTATACAAACAGATAAATAAAAAAAATCTTTGGTCAAGAAAGACTGAGATAAGCACAGAGCTGACATCAGAGAATAAGCCAATCTAGTTATGTTAAGAATAGAGTTTTCCATGATTTACTAATGTATTTTAAAGAGAGCACTTTTTAGTTTTAAAATCAGCACAGAGTTTTAGAGATTCAATACAAGAGGTTCTTTTAAGATCCTATATAAACTACAAGGATTTGTAGCTTG
The DNA here is from genome assembly GCF_000690835.1 of Fulmarus glacialis. Classification (NCBI taxonomy): domain Eukaryota; kingdom Metazoa; phylum Chordata; class Aves; order Procellariiformes; family Procellariidae; genus Fulmarus; species Fulmarus glacialis. The sequence goes on along the minus strand of NW_009216144.1, from coordinate 10,699 downwards.
CAATAAAGCTACAACTGAAAATTAAAATTCATCAAAAGAATGCAAATTTTTTAAATTAAAACATCTTTTGAATTCTTCTACCTTTTTAATTCAGGAACTAGAGCGAGAAATCCTGGTTTTGTTGGCCTTTGTTTTCAATAGAATTCTGTCACTTTAAATGTTGACCATCTCTGGTTAGTGGAAATAGATTTAATTCTACTATCATTTATAGGGCCACAATGGCTAAAGAGGATAAACTGTTATCACTTTGTGTATTGGCTTAAATGAATTTGTTCCTAATCTTTAAGCAGCTATAAATGAGAGCCAAATCTGAATTTATGATAGCAGACTGTGCATTTTCATGCAGCTGCAGTTACAGCCTAGGTATGAGAGACACTGAAGGGTGTTGAAGCAAAACCAAAGGCTATGCTGCAAAAAAGATTATGAATATCAGAAAATGTGACCAGATTCATAACATTTTAAACAGATGCGCTATCTTATAAGCAATTTCAAGACAATTTGAAGACAAAATCAGTGTTGATGATATGGATAATAAACCTCTCTTTACAAATGCATTAATAAAAATACCCGTTTAAAAAGAAAAAAATATGAAGAAATATTATAAATTCATTAAACAAAATTTACTGACTGAAAAGTGTAGGCTATTGTCAACCACTTCTAGGACTTTGTATGCAATTCATAGTTTAAATAGTACAATTAGTCAAATTAATCGCAAGCCTGCAAATTCTTTATTCATAACAGTAAATAATTATATCTATTAAGTAACTTTTTGTAATGTAAATCTCACAATCTAGGCTGATATTATCAAGCATTTTTCTCATAATAGATATTTAAAGCATCTGCAGTAAATAACAGCCAAAAGTCAAAGCTTCTTTAAAGCATAATATCCCACTTTTCAATATTGACAGGATTTCAGTGGATGCATTTAAAAATTCCTTTTAGACACTTGAAGATGCCCACGTTACAGCAGACTGAATGCCCTTCATTTCTTGCACATTACTAGCCCTATCTAATAAGTCCCAACGATAGAAGCATCTGGCTCTTCTCCCCTAATCAATAATATTCAGCAAAAGTCCCTTCTTCCAGCAGCAGCATAAATTATCAGTTATATGCAAATAGACTTGCTAATGTTAATTGCCAGGGCTGATTGGTGATTAATTTTTTGATTATGATCAATCATTCCACAGGAATCTTAATAAGACATTCAAGGCAATCTGCAAATTGATAATAATTAGGGATCCCGACCGGTAACGCATCCACAGCCAACTGTAAAACATCCCTGTGATTGAGCACGTTCCTGTGCACAAAGTTCCCCCCTTTTGAAGAAGAGAAAAGGGAACAATCAAAGCCTCCGAAGCCTGATGGGACCGTGCCATCACGTCTTTTTTGCCATCTTTATGGTAAGATGGGTTATGGCATCCTCTAACACAACTGGCCACCTTCTTTGTGTCTCTCACATGGGAGGAAAGGAAATGGGAGTTTCATTTACATGACAATGCTTTGGAAACATTACCCCAATTCACAGCCTTCCAGCTCAGGAAAATAAGCGATTCGCAGGTGTACAGGATCCCGAAGGAACCGACCTTCACCGAGCCAAGGAACATCTCTCGGAGCAGTCCTGCCAGACCTGCAGGGAATACAGTCAACGGCATAATACAATAAGAATTTCAGGCCATGTAAATTTAAAAAGGGCCAAACAGGAGGTTCCCATGATATCTTTTTTTCTAGTGCAGACTAGGCAATAGCATTAAATTTCTAGCAATAAGTTAGAAGAGAAATGTTTTCCCTGTGTGACACTTGTTCGTATACTTTAGGGTGAAAGTTCAGATGATGTTGTAAATATAGCAGCTCAAAATGTAACATGATTTATAATATTTTCTTTAAAAACGAATTCTCTTGCAAACATAAATATCCTTATACAACATTTTAAACCCAAACACTAACTATTGCTGTGTGTAGGAACCAGAAAGTACAAGTGACTGGAGGAGGACACGAAGTTTACCAACCAAGCCCTACAGACAAAGCTGCGGCTCCCCAAACACCGCCAAGCCCTTGGGTTGTGCAAGGGAGTTTGTCAAGCTGCGTGCAACTGCTGCGCGCGGGCAGCTCTCCGCTGGCACATCCCAGCGCGGCACTTCATGCACATAGTCAGGCATTGGGCCTTGCAGAGCAAGCGGTCGACTTTGCTCTACGTTCAACATGGACAGACAGATCTTGACACCTGCTAAGAAGAGCTAAACAGTCATCGCCTGCTGTCAAAAATGAGTGACATGCAGAAAGTGAGGAATATAGAGGAAAGTAAATTAAGAGCACGGTGTATCTCAGTGCTGGCCTGTCATGTTCAACCTAATATCCAAGCTTTTGAAATTCCTCTCTTCATGGCCTAATTCTGATTTGCACAAAATATTCCTTTTTGCATGTCAAGAATGGCGTAAAGGAGTTTGAATATAAATGAAAATAAATCCCTGAGGTCTACAATTCTTTCAGTTCTTTCAGTGTTGCCAAATGTACCATTTTACGATTAAGTCCAAGGTATTCGCTCTTTCATTTGAAGAGCTTGCAGTTAGTACAGTGTAAGTAGCTCAGCTTTTGTTTTTATTAAAAGGACAGAGTAGGATTAGCCCCTACTTTTACGTTAAATTTTCTGAAGAGAAGTTAGGTTTCAGTTGAATGTTATTTTACACAGGAAATACCTTCTTCTTGAATATGTCATCTTTTCAACAAGAAACTAAAATCATGGTTTTTACAAAAAGTCCAGCTTTAAATCAAGCGTTTACGCTTTCAATAAGAAAAAAAAAAAAAATCAAACCACTACAGGAGTGCATGCTTGCTTTCTTTTCCTATATAGTAAACAAGGAATGCTTTAAAATGACACATGTATATGTGAGGTTTTTAACTATAAAATGCCTTTTAACTAGGCATTTTTAAAAGCCTAGCTCCGTTGCTTCTTTAATCTCATTATTTCTCAGCCAGTTACAAGAATTTTAAACATTTATAGAGGGAATTTGGTGGCCACAGAGTGTCACGAGGAGTAAACATGAGTATGTAACAAACACATTTACCTTAGACAAAACCGGCTCAATTCTTTTCTAGTGTCCCAGATCAAGAACAACTCATCTATTGTCAGGGGAGCAATTCTATTGTCAAACTGACGTCTTTCATAAACAAATTAGGTCCATACTTTTTAACTTAACATTCCATTAATTTTTTTTTTTTAATTCTGCGTATTTTCTTAACCCAAATAAATTAACAAATGTTTAAGTTTTCTTTGCAGCTGAGATTCCTCACTGCTGCCTTTATAAATCTTGCTCAGGAAAACTGAAATGCTAACACGTTTCTTGGATTTGGTCTGTCATTCCTCTCTAGCTCCTCGCACTTTTACAATTCACAAGGTCATGAGTACAAAATGTGCTTGTTAACTTACACAAGAATAAAGCTGTCAGATGGGCTGAGGCCTCCTTGTGTACCAGTTTAGTGAAATATGATTATCCAAGCTGTAAAATGGATAAACCTATTAAATTAATAAATCTGCTGCCCTGTAGCCTACCACTGATGTCATTGCCTTACCTACAAGGCACCCCTTCTTAAATTAATACTTGATAAAGGAATAAATCTTTTAAAGACATACACTAAAGCTTTGCATTGAAGAGTTATCTTTTGTGTTACAAACTGTAAGTATTTTTTACTGCAGCGGATGTAAGCAAGAGAAAATGAATTCCAGAAAAAAAGGAAATCTTAGAAAAATGTTATTACCCAGCTAACACTGTGGGCTGCTTCTTATCTGTACACAACTAATCACTTCCCTGTTTCTTTTTTTATTCTAATGTGCGAGTGGATTTTAGTGCTCATGAAAGTGAAGGATAATTAGCAGGGTGGTGGATAAAGTGGAAGGGCACTGCCTTATCAAAGACAGATTGGGTCAGCTACACATGGGCAAAAGAAATCATGATTCACTTCTTTCGGCTGCTTTGATTTATTACTCTAAAGGTCCGACAATGAAGTTTCACATCAGGGGAGAGAGAAGGAGAAAGAGTTTCAAAGGGTTCGTCCTTCTTGACTTCTTAGAAAGCCTTTAGCATATTGTATTTGCTAGAGCACAACATCGCTGTTCCTTGTTATTATTAATAATCTATTACACAGACACCTACACAGAAACAAAAATGCACTCTGCAAGGCACTGACCAAATATATGACAAGACAAAATCTCTGCCCCTAAGATCTTACAGTCTAAAATACAAAAATCAAAAAGCAGAAGGGAAACGAGCACAGACATACGAAAGGAGTTGCTTTAAGATCACAAGGCAAACAACCAGCAAAAATATGAAAGAGAAAACAGATTCCCTAGATCCACACCAGTACCCACAGACAAACTTATACTTCAATAATGTTAAAAATGAGGCAAAAATAAAATCCCAGCTCATCCAAAGGCATCCAACACTGTGCTCAAAACTCAAAAGTGAATTTGTAAAAGGAAACAGGAAATGAAAACTAAAGAGGGTTGACATGATTACGGGGTGTTAATAAGAAAAGACATAAGCCAGGGGCCTTGATGTACAACTAGACAACAAGAGGTTACGTTTGGAGTCAGGGCTATGCTAATTTGCAAACTTGGGTCCATTTCATTAAGTGAGCTGAGAGACAGGCTGTCTCAGTCCAGCAGAGAGGGATCTCATTATCCATGTAGGGAGCAAGAGATAAGAATCTTTTAATAATTGCTGGGAATTTTTTTTATGATGATATGGAATGCCAATTTATGCCTCTCCACTCAATGTGGATAAAAACCAGCCTCCCACCCCAGCCCCCCTCCTGGCTGTGGCCATTAGGACAGGGAGGGAAAGCAGAGACTAATATGCTTGCCCGGGAGACCAATGCTGCAAAACTCCATTAAATGCACTTCATAGTGGAAACACGTTTGTTTACAGTGGATGAAAAACTTTGCCAACCCTTTTTACTTAATTATTAATAGGCGCAGCTGTAGGATTGAGGGCCCAATCCAAACCCCAGTACAGTCAACGGACAAGACTCCTACTGACCAGTAGCCTTTAGATCAAATCCTTTACCGATTTCTTGTTAAGGAATGGTCCTGAATTGACACCTTTGGAAAAAGCTAAAGAACACATATTACTTTGGCAAAAGCATTGTTCTCACTCCCTTCCCCTTGTCCCTCTCTCCAAAACACATCCACTGCAGCCACGAGGAAGGAGCTTTCTAGAAGCCAGAGGTTTGTACGGGTTTTCCCTTCCCTGCAGTAAGTGACCCACCTCCTGCGGGCTAAGCACATCACAGATTTTGTGCTAGTGACAAGCTTAGTCTATAAGAGACTCATTTTGAGAGACTTACATCTTCCACGTGACCGTACCAAACACAGTTCTGGCTACTTCTAAAAGCATTGGCATGAAAAAGCAGAGGTAAAGTTAGACAAGGGCTCATGCTCATGTGTTACTGCATAATATTTGCTATAGGCTGAGATACAGACACAATAGCTTATCGAAATCACACTAAGAGCATTAAACCTTTAAGGCTCAAGTTTTTCCTCTGTCCAAACTTATGCTGCAAGGAAAGGAGGAAGCAAAACTTGTGTTTCCACAACTGACTCTGCTCAATTGCTTGAAGTCACTGGGTTGGACTGTACATTAGTGTTGGAAAACACTGTCCAGGGAACTCCAAAGCTGTGCTTATTTCGAAAGCTGGCTGCAGGAGTTGTTTTTATGCATTGGATTAGCCTAAGGAC
>NW_009216144.1:0-4946 GCF_000690835.1 Fulmarus glacialis | reverse complement strand
GAACAAAATTATAAGGCTCTCTTCAGCCAACCTTGCCTCTTTTCCCAGTTTCTAGTTGTTCATGAACTATCTTTAATTTTCCAGATGCCCATTTACTATTTGAAATGATTTGGCAAATCTCTTCTGTGAAAGGCACTCACAGTTTCCACTTTGCAGGCAAGATTGGAGCAAGGAGGACTGGCAAAATGGAGCTGGCTTTTCTGGATAAAAAGCTCACTTTCTGGCTCCTTAATTAGACAGGTAAAACTTGAGAACGAGCTATATGGGCACAGATGTTCCCCCAGGATTACAAAAGTGCCTTCTGTGAACATTTTCTGATATTTACATATAAGGAAAAACCTGTGTCTCCATAGATATTCCTGTCTGTAAATCCATTCCTTGGCACGCTACGGGGAAGCAAAGTCCGTGTGCCCCTTGGCAGCAGAGTTGTGAGCGGTGCAGCGACGTTTGCTGCGGTGCAGACACAGCCCGAAACTGTGACTCAGCGTACAGCCCACCGGATCAGGAACAGGAACGACTGGAGGGAAGGAAGCACAGAGTAAGTACGCTCACAAGGACAAGGCTGGTGGAGGGAAACCCAAAAGACTGGAAAGGAAGAGAAGCAGAGGGCAGGAGCGGCTCGAAAGGGCGCACATTTCCCCCCGACTGCACGGGGACAGCTCTCGACAAATGCTGTGTGAACAGAAGGTGTCCCATCCCTGACTCGGGATCGGTGCTGCCGCGGTACAGCCCCTCCTCTTCCTCACAGCCGGAAGAAAAGAGCACGAGGTTTATACATAACACCTTCTCGCATCCATACTGAAGCAGGGGCCAGATACACACTGTTCCTAAGCAGCAGCTGTTCAGTCCTCTTCTAAATTAACAGTGCCTGCATCGATGGGCGAGAGACTCATATTAACGAATGTCACTTCTTGGGCTGCTGCAGAACAGGTTTCTTTTCAGAAGCAGTTGATTCTATGAAAAGGAGAGAGACAAAACAAAGCGGGTGGCAGAAGGAAGGCTCAGATGACCCAGGTCCCAGGAGAAACCCCACGACGTGCTAGCATGGCACAGGCTGCTGCTGCTCAGGAGCCAGGAGGGAGCATAGAGGGACTAGCCACGTGCTTGCTCTTAACCTTGCGAGGACAGTCCTCCTCGTAAAGCTCTGGTAGAAGTTACAGTCTCAATTCTCCATTCTTCCCTCCCCCTTCACCACCATTCCATCCCTCAGAGATGTGAAGAAATATGAGCAAAGGCGGCAGTAGATCATGTCAAGCCAATATTAAATGCCTCTAATGGAGCTTAGATTAGACCAGCCTTCTTAAATGTCTGGATGTTGCCTGCAAACTGAAAGTCCTCATCACTGAGGAGGGAAGGGTCAAACACCAGCCTTGTGCTTACAAAATGTCTTGAGTTCTTGGTGTCTTGAGACTTATCCTATAAAGTGATGTTTGCAGTAATGTTAATGTTTTTTAACTAAATGGAAAAGTGTGTGTATTAACAACGTCATGCGAGGTTCCCTTACTCTACACTTCAAACCAGAGTTGAAGTACCCAAATAACATAGTTTCAGACTTTGAACACAGTTCGGTCGATGCTCATCAACTCAACAGACAAATTCTATCACTTTTGTAGCTTTGGGCTCCCCACATCTATGTGATTGCTGTATTGCATCACATTTCATCCCAGACAGCTGTGGGATGATGTACATCAGTCTTCACTTTTAAAAGTTTCCCTGTCTCCCAATCCTCCTAACTAAGGATTTACTTTCTAATCAAAGACCTCATCATGTTAAAACATATGGTGATCTTTTCAACCGGATAAATGATGTCCACTAGGGGCTTGTATGAGACCACTAAATTTACTTTTGCTTTTGAATTAAATCACCAAATTCCAGCCTAGGTATTTAAAGATGAAAAACTAAAATTCAAAATCTGACACTCCCAAAGCTTCATGCTGGTTGCTCTGTTCTGTTCTCTTCTCTCTCTTGTCCACAGGTTCCTGTTCTCAAGTTGGCAAACGTACACCCAAGCTACTTCGGCCTGAATTTATTTGCAGTGTACCAAGATAAAAGTCCAGCTGTAATATAATTAGAATTTAGCGGGGTAATAGGCTCCAGATTTTAAAAACTTATTTTCTATTAAAAGGAAACTGACCTCTCTGCTTATTTCTCATAATTACAATATGAATTTAAGGTACTGAAAAATTAATAGAACACTGACTCTAGAGACTGAAGTCTCCTACACAGGCAGACAGACAGCCTGTCCCCGCCAGTGCCCTCCAGCTGTGACCGTAACCCTACACATGATAACAACTGCTTTACCTCTAGGCAAACTCATTTATTGACCCTTTAAGATGGATGTTAAAAGACCAATTGAGACTAATAACGTGTAATGCTTTTTGTGAGCTGGATCCTTGACCATACAGAACAGATTTTAAATTACCCACCTCATTAAATGCCACAAAAAAGCTGTAGAAAATTCACCCTGCACCACTGATGAAATAGATATAGATATAGATAGATATACACACACAGAGGGAGATTTGCAAGCTGGAAAGTGCAGATATGGTAAAGCCACCTTTAGCCTATGATGGGTCTGCTTTGATTTCATGTTTTAGGAGGTTTTGGTAAACATGAGTAGTAAAACCAGTCTTCATTGTCCCCTTTTCTTGCAAGGTACCAAGGCCCGAGGCACATCAGGCCTTTTAGCCTGGTGCTGGTGTCCGAGCAGGGCTGGGCAGACTGGACTGCGGTCTGGAGACCTCGCAACCCACTGCCCCACGGCCTTGAGGTTCTGCAAAGGATCTTGAAGCTGTTCCATTCGCAAGTTCTCACTGCAGCTGTTAATTTGGCAACAGCAGCCCCGAGAGGCCTGGCCAGGAGAGCCGCAGCCGTGGCTCGCTGTCTGTCGGGGAGGATTTCTGCCCGCTGGCTTGCCTGTATTGTGCATCCAGATCCACTTAGGAAGAAATCTTCTGTTTTCTCTGCCCTCGTTTCACAAATAGGTGTGGTTGTAGCTGGAAGGCAGTGGCTGTGTGCTATGAATACAAGAAAGAGGAGAAGGAAAAGACGACTCCTGTGAGCGGCTTCTGAAGACCGAGACATTACGTCCAGCCACATACTCGTGATGTGTACAAGTAAAACAGATTTACGTACACATGCATATTTGCTCAAGTGTAGGATATGATATAATTATAGCCAATTAAATAATTTTTCCTAAGATGCTTTTTAGAAATCAAGTTGTTATCTATTCATCAGACTGTCAGTAAACATCTCTCTCACATACGTGTTTAACTTCTGCTCAGGTTACATCACTCATATGCACGCCTTGCGGTAATTAATGTTACCTCTTATCAGTTCCTAGCTTGTCAAAACACCTGCAAACAAACAAAAATATTAATAATTGAGGGAATTATCCTTTACCAATTTGAGACTAAGCCATGAGGGTTTATTTCTTTGGTTTTTTACTTAACTACTTCTATATTCACATACATCTTCTAGAGCTGGGTATGGAGTTACTATGAGCCCAGCCCTGGTAACGCTCATTCATGCCAGCACCTTCAGGCAAGGGACAGATCCCATCCAGAACTGAGAGGTTCAACTCTACAAAGCACAAGTTTTGCTTTGCTAGGTGTGCATTCAAATCTGACTGCTGTTCTTACACCGCACAGGTGCAAATATATAAATACATATATTTGCTCATTTTGGTTCATAAACATACTTATTTTTGCCTATATATACATACACGCATGTCCTGTAAGTGCATACAAGCAAGCCCTGGACCTGTGGCCCGGCTGATCACGATTCTGTGGGTTATGTTAGTTCTGGCTCAGTTTTCAGAAGTTATGTCTATTTTTCTCCTTGCATTAGGCAGTTCTTTCAGAGGCAGCTAGTGTTGCAGTCATAGATGAATAATGATTTATTGCCTGGATCCAAAAGTGTCAAGTGGACAAGTGGTAAGTACATTTTGTGATGTTCATGGCGATAGTACCACCAAAAAATCCAGTGTATACAGCTGGAAGGCTGTCTTAGCCCCTCTACAACCTGGGCTTTTCCTCAGCATCTACCAGCTAGACCCATTTTAATCCTTCACAAACAGCTTCTGTCTTTATCCTAAATAAGTCATGGAGCTTAAACAATGTTATTTAACCTCCCGTGCCCTCTCCCCATATTTCTACCAGTGCCAAACACCCGTAAATTCATTCCAAAAAGCCACACGTTACCCAACCAATGCTGCCTAAGGAAAGCATTCAGGAGTGTTTATGGGGCAGCTGAAGTGTAATGATTTAGTAGATGTTTATAAATGTTTATACAGTACAGATTAACATTCCCCAGGGGGCCTGTAATGAAGAGAGTGCTCCAACTGGAATCAAACCAGCCAGCCTAGGCTGAATGAGCATGAATGAATCCTGCTGGCCTACCCTCACGAGCTGTTTACTCAGTTTGAACGGATTTCCTCTACCCATGCTCCTTCAGCATTTTGTTTTGGGAGAGGCAGAAGAGGAGGCTGGTCTCAGAAGGAGCACAGTTTGGAAACAAGCTAGAAAATCCAGCCCATCACTTGGATCGTGGCAATTACTCACAAATTGCACTAGACAAAAGAACAAAGAGCCCAACCCTTCTGCTGTGGAAGTCGAGGCTGAAACTCCCATTGACTTCAAAGGAAGCTGGGTCTCAGCCTCGGAACACATCTCGCCCAAGTGTAAATATGAAAATCGTGTTGAAGCAACTAAGTCCTGCTATTGGACTAGGATCAGGGTCTCGGTATTTACAACTTAGAAGTTTCATGTTAGGTCACGATATTTGAAAAACATGACTTTGGATACTGTGACACAGTGCTGGAGGTTCACAGCAATGGCTGGTGAGCTGCTTTTTCTAGAAGAAACACTGAACAACAGCAGTGGACAGCTTCGCTGAATATCTGGCTGAAGGTGATGGACATAGAATAGAATCATAGAATCATTAAG
>NW_009216143.1:12883-31848 GCF_000690835.1 Fulmarus glacialis | reverse complement strand
CCACCCTCCTTTACCCATGAAACCGGCTTTTATCTCAACCCATGGATTTTCTCGCTTTTGTTCTTCCCAATCACTCCCCCATCCCGCCCGGAGCTCGGGGGCGAGCGAGCAGCTGGGCGGGCATTTGGGTGCTGGTGGGGCCAACCCACTGCCGTCCCTTTTGGCACGCAGCGTGGGGCTTTAGATAACAACAGATTCGGTCAGGGTGTGCTGGCCTGCGTTTATAGCTGTTACAGCTGTTTAGCTGTTACTTGCTGTTGCTGGTCCCAGTGCTGAATTATTTGCTCCCTTTCTTGCTGCACATTAAGCTCCAGGGCTTCTTAATGGCTGCTGTCAGCTTTTGGTGTTTGCTGTGCTGCTTATCACTGTGTTTTTGCTTTGCCTAGGAGACCTATGATAAAAGCACTGGCCTTGAGCCAAGTCTGGCATTTGGCCCTTGCATTGCTGCCGTCCCAGTACTCCGGGAACCATCTCATGGAGACCTTCCTCCTCTTCTTCTCCAGGATAGATGTTTCTAACCTTCTTGTAATGGCAAGATCAGCATCATCACACCTCCATGGATGTGATCAGTAAGATAACAGTCAAGTTTCTACCAGCTAACAAAAAAGAAATGCGAGCTTTCCTAGGTGTAGTGGGTTTCTGGAGACTGCACATTCTGGGTCACAGTCAGTTTGTGAGTCCTCTCTATCGAGTGACCTGAAAGAAGAACTTTTTCAAGTGTATTGGGTTTGCATGGCAAGGTTTTGGTAGCGGGGGTGGCTACAGGGGTAGCTTCTGTGAGAAGTTGCTAGAAGCTTCCCCTACGTCCCCAATGCCAGCCGGCTCCCAGGCGGACCCACCGCTGGCCAAGGCCGAGCCCATCAGCGACAGTGGTAGCACCTTTGTGATACCATTTAACAAGGGGAAAAAACTGCTGCAGAGCAGCTGGGAGGGAAGAGTGAGAAAATGTGAGAGAAAACAACTCTGCAGACACCAGGGTCAGTGAAGAAGGAGGGGGAGGAGGTGCTCCAGGCCCCGGAGCAGAGATTCCCCTGCAGCCCATGGTGAAGACCATGGTGAGGCAGGCTGTGCCGCTGCAGCCCATGGAGGTTAACGATAGAGCAGATATCCACCTGCAGCCTGTCCAGGACCCCACGCCGGAGCAGGTGGACGCCCAAAGGAGGCTGTGATCGCATGAGAAGCCCGCGCTGGAGCAGGCTTCTAGCAGGACCTGTAGACCCGTGGAGAGAGGAACCCACGCTGGAGCAGGTTTGCTGGCAGGACTTGTGACCCGATGAGGCATCCGCACTGGAGCAGTTCGTGAAGAACTGCAGCCCATGGGAGGGACTCACGTTGGAGAAGTTCGTGGAGGACTGTCTCGCATGGGAGGGATCCCACACTGGAGCAGGGGAAGAGAGTGAGGAGGAAGGAGTAGCAGAGACAACATATAATGAACTGACCGCAACCCCGATTTCCCATACCCCTGTGCCGCTTAGGGGGAGGAGAGACAGAAAATTAGGAGTGAAGTTGAGCCGAGGAAGAAGGGAGGGGTGGGGGAAAGGTGTTCTAAGATTTGGTTTTATTTCTCATTACCCTACTCTGACTTTTTATTGGCAATAAATCAAATTAATTTTCTCCAAGTCGAGTCTGGTTTTTGCCCGTGACAGTAATTGGTGAATGATCTCTCCGTGTCCTTATCTCGACCCACGAGCCTTTCGTTATACTTTCTCTCCCCTGTCCGGCTTAGGAGGGGTAGTGACCCCATCCCGCTGAGGAGGGGGAGTGATAGAGCAGCTTGGTGGGCACCTGGCATCCAGCCAAGGTCAACCCACCACAGTCCCTAAGCACCAGCAGGACAGACAGGACATAGTTTATGTGGTAGCCCTTGGGCCTGTCCAGGCAGGACCAGCAGTGAGAAACATGCTCTGCACCGTACCTGGGAGAGACCCGAGGTCGATCTCTAGGGATCTGGAGCTGGGGGTATCAAGGGTCCGAAGTGCTTGTGCTGCACTAGATGTTCATACGAAGGGTCCCCTCTACACCTTATGCAACTGACACTACGTGGAGTAAGTGGGGAGCATTGATCATGCAACGGGCTCAAATGGGAAACCCCCACTGCCCACGAATCCTGGAAGAGATCACAGTTTGGCCAGGAGGCAGAGGTTTTGAAGCATCACCTGAGGAGGTGGCTCAGGCCCAAGAGTATAATAAATTAGCAGAAAGTAAAAGGCAATATGCTCTGTTTACCAGTGGATCCTGCTGTGTTGTGCAAAACCATCTGATGCGGCAAGCTGCTGTGTGGACCACAAATTGTGGACCAAAAAAATTGATTGGATTTCTATGGACATTTGGGGGATGTCCCACAGACTAAGGGAGTGACGTCTGTGTGTATGTCAAAGGAAGAGGAGAGGGGTCATGACTAATGGAGATGTATGGGAGCGTGTAGGACCTGAGTATGGTGCAAATAGTATGGAACAAGGGGTGGAGATTGTATTGGGTCTGGCTGGGATGGAGTTAACTTTCTTTATAGCTGTCCGTATGGTGCCATGTTTTGTGGCTAAAGCAGTGTTGATAACACACCAGTGTGTTGGCTATTGCTGAACAGCGCTTGCACAGCATCACAGCTTGCTTTTTTTTTTCCACTCTGCCCCCCCCAGCAAGTAGGTGGGGGGGCGACGGGGGGCAAGAGACTGGGAGGGGACACAGCCAGGACAGTTGACCCAAATTGGCCAAAGGGACATAAATTCCATGCCATAAAACATCAACCTCAGCAAGAAAACCTGGGGCAGAGGAAGAAGAATGGTGGGGCTTTTGTCTTCCAAGGTGGCCGTTGCTGGGAGACTGGCTGGCCATGGGTCCATTGGTGGGGGGGGGGGGGGGGTTGTCTTTGCCTTGGAGTTTTTTGGGTTGGGTTGTTTGGTTTAGGGTTTTTTTGCTTTCCTTCACTTATTAAACTGTCCTTATCTGGATCTACAAACATTCTCACTTTTGTTCTTCCTCTTCTCTCCCCCGTCCCACCGGGAGTGAGTGAGTGGCTGTGTGGGTATTTGGCTGCTGTCCAAGGTCAACCCATCCGCTTTGGTTAGTTCCTGCGAGGCTGCCTCCCACTTGAAGAGTCTTTATAGGGAGACTATGCAGTGGGATATTTCAGAGTATTTATTTGCTACGGGATTTTTTATTCCTTCTTTGATTTTTCCCTGTTCCCATTTTCTGCATGGTGGTGGCAAGCAGGAGAGACTGAAGAAGGAAGGAGGCTTAAAGAAAAACAAAACAAACAAAACAAAAAAAAAAGGGGAAAAAAAAGCTTTTTTCTTGCTTTAGTAAAAAAGTTGCCATTACATTTGTTTGAATTCTCCTGCTCTTACTACCCTGAGTGTAGTTTTGATGCAGGCTTTTGTTTAGAGGGTTTGTTACAGCATGGTGAGGGATGTTGCTTTGGCAATGAGACCTCTCCGAGTGGCAATGAACATGCAACGTCAGGATGCTGTTAGAAAAGTGAAGGTGCTTCTGTCCAAGGAGAGGGAGATGGGGGAAAGACAAAAGAGGTAGTGTCATGGTTTAACCCCACCCGGCAGCTCAGCCCCAGGCAGCCGCTCGCTCACTACCTGCCGGTGGGATGAGGGAGACAGAAGGGTAAAAGTGAGAAAACTCACTTTTTTGGGTTGAGATAAAGACAGTTTAATAGGTAAAGCAAAAGCTGCACACACAAGCAAAGCAAAACAAGGAATTCCTTCACTCCTTCCCATCGACAGGCAGGTGTTCAGCCATCTCCAGGAAAGCAGGGCTCCATCACGCATAGCAGTTACTTGGGAAGACAAACGCCATCACTGCAAACGTCCCCCTCTTCCTTCTTCTTCCCCCAGCTTGATATGCTGAGCATGACGTCATATGGTATGGAATACCCCATTGGCCAGTTGGGTCAGCTGTCCTGGCTGTGCTCCCTCCCAGCTTCTTGTGCACCTGGCGGAGCATGGGAAGCTGAAAAGTCCTTGACCAGCGTAAGCACTACTTAGCGACAACTAAAACATCAGTGTGTTATCAACATTCTTCTCATACTAAATCCAAAACACAGCACTATACCAGCTACTGGGAAGAAAATTAACTCTATCCCAGCTGAAACCAGGACAGGTAGCGAGGATGGGGCAGGGTACATATGTCAAGCTCTGTTGACTGCTGGAGGCTGTCTGGGTTATGCCGTGGTATGTGCAGGGCTCAGAGCAGCATGTGGCACCTTGTGCATCACCTCACTGCTGAGGCTGTCAGGAGAGGGAGACAGAGCTGACAGCAGACTTGCAGAGGTGCAGCGAGCCCCAGGTGTTCAGTAATATGTGCTAAAAGCTCATCTGCACACCCACAAAGGAGCACAGAGAGACAACAGCAGGAGAGGGAACTCAAATAATACCCTGCCCCAGCAGCTCTCAGGCCCATCCCAGGAGCCCTCAGCCCATCAAAGGCCCATTTCCTCAAGCCCAGAGGGGCACAGGGGCACAATGGTAGGTGGGAACCCAAATTAAGGACTCAGAGGAAGCGACACCCCAAAGGAGGGTGCCATGTGTGACTCCTGCCACACTGCCTTCCGAACAACAGAAGTCCGCTTGTGGTCCAGCAGTACGGGGCAACATTTTGTTGCACTATTATCAGAACAGTTAGGACATCGAGGAGCCCCAGCCAGTGTCCCCATTTCTTTGCTGCCATTTCAGGTATACCCACCCCTGCCCTGCTGTACCCCTGAGGGCACCCACAGCCCTTACTGGCCCTGATCTGCCTACCCCGGTGCCTCCCCCGCCCTGCCCATGGCCCAGGACCCCATTTCACCTACTATGTTCCACCGTAAAGCCAGTGAGGAGCAACTTTGGCCAAGACCTTATTTTATACTTTTAGCACAAAAATGTCTCCGATATTCGGTCTCGTCTCCTAGGAAAACAGGACTTACATGGCTGCATTGCATGGTGCCTTCCTTTTTCCCTTTCTCCACTTACTTCTAAAACTTCTGCCTTACTTTAAGCTTGACAGAGACAGAGGTCTCATCACATTAGCCCAACCTGTTTTGTTAAAATGCTCAACTGGGCAGGGAAGAGCGACTGCATCGACCTCTCCATGGTGGAAAAGCTCAGTGCTCACTCTCCTTCAGAGACCAGAACATCACAAGGCAGAGAGGTGCAGGAAAGGAGATTTCATTACTTCTGCTCCTCACAAATTTGGTGTTTAATCTTATCACAAAGCATGTCTTTAGCATTGTGAATATTATACAGACTATAAATTGGAAACCAAACTGGATAGGAGATTTTATCTTGCCAGTCAGTGACTCACAAAGACTTGGAGGGGGAAGAGAGGATTTCATAATCAGCTGAGCATGAGCTCATGGTGTGCTGTTGATGCTGAAAAGACTAATGCAGTCTTTGCAAAGCACATACACATGGAAATACTGAGTAGGAGTAGAGAGGTGACATTATCTCTGCACTTGGCATCAGTACATTGTTATTAAAATAACTTACTGTTTGGAAAAGCCATCCAAAATCTGGAGGGGTTCAGGAAAGATCTGGGAGAATGATCAAACACCTGGGAAAAAAGATAGTATGGTGAGAGACCCAGACATCAGTTTGTTTGTTTTGCCGTTTATTTTTTCTTGTGGGCGATTGGATTAGTCCAATTAGTCCAAAGAACTACTTTAAATGTCAGATATTGCAATCACGAGGTGACAGTCAATGGAATAAAACTACATCTTAGTTTTTACCCTTTTTATAGCAGGAAGACATATTTAAAGTGGCTGCTGGTGCTTGTATTTAAATGGTGCCTTCGTGACCTCAGCCTAGCAAACATGCAGCAGCACCTCTGCCCCACTCTATCCATCTGTGTAGGCGGCTCGGTCACAGCCTGTCTCTGCTCTGTCATCATCCGTCCTTTTTCTGCCACTTCTTTTGTCCATTTTGACACCCTATCTGGCATCAGTTACTATGTCCTCCTCTTCAGATTCTCTGCCCTTCTTTTTCTTTCATCCCAGAAACTCCCTCCCCTCCAGAAATTCCTCCCTCCTTTTGTGAAGGTTTACACTATCTCACCAAGCACTTCTCTTTTCCTTTTAAAGCCCTGTATTTTCCAGATGCTGGGAAATACCCTGAGGTGGCTGAGGTTTGGAGCATATGGCCTTCTGTGGGAAAAGAAAGTAGCTAACAGCCATTGCCATGGACACCAAACAAAACAGTAACCCTCCCCATGGGTTTGAGACACCAACCCCCAGTCTTTCCCAGTTTGAAAGACACTGAAGCTGGACATTTTTTACTCAATTGCTCTCTGGTTCTTTGCAAAATGCCTTTAACTCAATAAATGGTTTCTCCTGGAGAGTTGGCTGTTTGCTGACAGGTATTGCAACCCCAGCACTGTATTTCACTGCATGCTGGAGGGTGACATGAAGCTATAAACCAGAAGTAAGGTTCCCTACTAGCAATATTGTGAGGGTGAAGGATGGTAAGATGAGGATGCTAAGGAGTGAGACCTGCTAAGGCCAGGTGGGTAACGAAAATTGCATTTATATAGGTAGTTCCAACATTAGTGAGAGAGTCCAAATCCATGCAGAGAAAGAGAAGAGCAAACACTGACTGCTGATGGAGGCTGAAGGAGATCCTGGGAGGCAGGTGAAGTTACTGCATACCGGAGTGGTACCTCCTGATGCTCTGCATGGCTAGAAGGGAGCAAGCTACTCATTCTGGATGAAGGCAGCTTTGCTGTGCCATGTCCCTGGAGGTATTTAAAAGACGTGTAGATGAGGCGCTTAGGGACATGGTTTAGTGGGCATGGTAGTGTTGGGTTGACGGTTGGACTTGATGATCTTAGAGGTCTTTTCCAACCTTAATGATTCTATGATTCTGTGATTCTATGTTACGGCCCAGTTAAACCACTTTCTGTGTATCTATTTGATATTTCTTGGGGGCATAGTCAACATTGGCTGTGCTATGAATATTGTTTTGCAATGAATGTTAGACCTCTTGAGACTTAATCGTGCTTTTGCCTCTGAAGCAGTGCTGTGCAATGTGTTGCTTACTTCTGCCTTACATATTGCAGCCATATGTCCTGGAATTGTGTTTTGGTTTGGGGGGGGATCTGTAGATTGGAACACATCAGTAAATATTTTACTGAAGTTTTTTTTAAAACCTTGATGAGAACAGTACTGAACAGAAAATGTACTAATATCTGCTCTGATTTTACACTGATTTCCTGGATTATTTCCCTGTGAGACTGAAATTCAGCATATGCTTTGTGGTGGATCAACTTGACTCACAAACATATCCCAGCAGTAAGTTTTTCATGGTCTGCCATTTTTGAGAGCTGACCTCAGGGTGTGTAAGGGAAAGGGACAGAAGGAATGTCCTGCCAAGACAACGACTGTGTTGGAGTCACCATTGGAGCACTCAGCAGCAGAATGTTTATCACAGGTCATAATGATATTGGGGAGTACTGTAAGAGGAAAGGAGAGGCTAACAAGCAAATCACTGCAAAACATGCAGTCTAGCAAGGACAGCTTTGTAATCAGATTGCCAATATGAATGTGTAGAGAGAATTTGCAACTTGGACTGAAGGAAAACAGGACTCCCAAACTCACATCTGTCCAACCTGGTGGAGTCCAGCCGTGGGAACGAAGAAAAATGCATCGCATCTGCCAGCAGGCAATACCAATCACTTTGTAAAACTAATGCGATATTTTCCTGTCTCCTTTGTGGTCCTGTGAAAACCGGGGTGTCCTCAGGGGCTGAAGGATGGTTGTCAGTTAAGAGATTAGCCCTGACTGTCCAGCCTTGCCTGTAAAATGCTTGCGAAGCATTTGTTTATGGGAGGAGTCACTTGTTTCTTAATACTTGGCCATTGGGTCTGTGCTGGCATCACACAGACAGGTTCCTGGAAGGGTATCATAGTTCTGGTCTCTCTCCTCAATTACCCTGTAGGCCACAATCAAATCCTTGATCTTTATGCAATGCTGGATAGCATCCAAGCTATAAAACCACTCTGCCTCTAGTGTATCATGATCCGCCACTGGATACCAAGGCTGCCTGTGCCTTTTCCTCTCCCTAGCAGTTAAATGAGTCCAGGACATCAGTTTGAATTCAGCTGGAAAGGCGACAAGTAGGTATGGCACAAGCATAGCTGGAAAAATAGCAGACGGTTCCAGAAAGGCCTGCGTGCGCTCAGTACAAGCTTCACAAATTTAAACTTTGCTTAAATACTGGCATACGGGCAGAAAGGGACTCAGTCACTGTCAGACTACAGTGGTTATTTACATACAAATAGAGACACAACTGATAAGGGTGCTGTGTAAAACAGCATGGAAGACAGGCATTTTAAAGAATGTTATTAGAGTATCACTGTCAATTGTTATTTGTCTTCATTTATGCACCCATCAGTATGATTTATTATAGAGATGACCATGACATCAGTATCATCAGTATGCCAGTACCGTTGTCTCAGGAACCAGCGGTACCAACACCTCAACTATAGATTTTCAGTATATATAAAGCATACTATGATCCTTTAGAATTATGTGTTGGCCAAAAGCCTTCGGTGCACATCAGTACAAGACCCTCCACCATTGGTCCATGTAGATCACATCAGGACTGTCACAGAAACCATCCAGGGTCTCGGGTACACTGTTCAGCAGTACATCACCACCTCCAGAGGAACATTAATTTTCATTTTGGTATTCATAATGTAACGAGGAAACTCCCAACCAAAGATTCAGATTTTGTGTGTCTAGTTAGAGCACCTAGGTGGTACCCTAGAGCTGTGTCTATCTAGATGGCCTGTTCAGCTTTCAGCCACCAAGGTGCTGCTATGCAGGTGGTCTGTCCAGCATTAACTGCAGTGACATGGAAGACAAGGAACGTGGGCAATCAAGTCTTCACAATGTCTTATGGGTTCTTCCTAGGTTGGCCACATTGTGCTGGGTTTGGACATGCCCTTTTATACCCTTTAGAGCTGAGAGTGATCCATCTCCCCATACTGTCCTACCTGGTTTAGTCCCTGTCCTTTCCCTCTCAGTCTGGGTGTCCTAAGATGCTGCATGTAGATTTGTGCTGGAAGCTTGATGACCTGCTAGCCTAGGCACCGTGAGCATACGCGATTCATACAGTGCTTCCCCTGCCCACCTCAAGCCCCATTCCCACGCATTCTTCATTCAGACCAGTGATCGGTGCATTAATGTTTCTGTTCTCTGCAAAGAAGATTCTGCTAGAGCACGATTGGCCAACAGCTGGCTCTGTCCTGGCTGCTTCTGGTCACTGCAGACACTGTAGAGTGCTAATTCACAAACTTTTGTAATCCTTAATAAAATTAAGTCAGCCAGCTTTTAACATAGATGTATTTGTTGCTTTTCTTGTGTTCCTGCCTTCTTGTTCAGTAACAGTCAGACCTTCTTGTGAGAAAGTTTATAAAGAACTCTAATGAGGACCCACCATTTCTATTAGGGACCTCGACTAAATTCTGCCTTGACTGATGGATTTGAGTATTAGCCTCTTCCTTTTGTTTTCTTTCTCTGATAAAATAGTTTTTAAAGGAGCAGTATTTCTGGATGCAAGGTGGGGGATTTGCAGATTTTAATGGAAGCACTTCTCTTCTTTTCCCCATGTATGATTTTCCACTGCTCTTATATATCGATGTGACATTGTATAAAAATTCCTCTCAAGCATATTCCCATGTCTACATCAAGTTATATACCAATCAAATTTCCTTCTGATACCATATAATCAAAGAGCAGGGAGATGCAACACAGACTGGTCATGGCTTTGCACAGAGAAGTATCATTGTAGTAATGAAGTGGGTGTTGGTCTCTTCTCCCAAGTAACTGGCGATAGGATGAGAGGAAATGGCCTCAAGTTGCGCCAGGGGAGGTTTAGATTGGACATTAGGAAAAATTTCTTTACTGAAAGAGTGGTCAGGCCTTGGAACAGGCTGCCCAGGGAAGTGGTGGTGTCACCATCCCTGGAAGTATTTAAAAGACGTGTAGATGAGGCGCTTAGGGAGATGGTTTAGTGGGCATGGTGGTGGTTGGTTGACTGTTGGACTCGATGATCTTAGAGGTCTTTTCCAACCTTAATGATTCTATGATTCTGTGATTCTATGATTGTGCATCGCAGGTTTGCTTGATTTAGATCTTTTCTAACCACTTTTTGTCTATCTGGACTGTGTGTGTAGTATAATACAGAGGTAGCTGACATAGCATTATTGCAAGTAAGCTCTTGTTGAGATCCAAGCAGTGTGGATGTATCAGCAAGCTCAGAGCTAATTCTAAGTTTTACAGGTCTATGCGTTGTACTCCATCACACAAAACAGAAATGCCCTTTGTTGCCTGTATTGCATGAGCAGTTAAGCTAAAATAATGAATTTGGGGGAAAAAAAAATCAGGCCTGAAACTAAGAAAGTCTCTGAGAGGGTGGAGTGGGATTTCCATCAGATAACATTAAAAATTATTTTGTTCCTCTTTTAAAGCGAATTAATCTTTGTTCATACAGCTGACCCAATAAGGTTATTAAAATTGTACATGATGTGTCAGTTCTCTAAACTGCAATGAAATGCTAACTTTATGCAGGATCAGCCTTCTCTTAAAATTGAAATAAAATGTCTGGATTTGTGAGAATTTTTTTTTAATTCCCAGGGTACCTCAAACATTGCGAAGTGGTTCTGCTGCATAAAGGAATGTACTTAGTTTAAATGTTATCATTCACAAAGGTGAATTAAAATGAGTCTTAGTTTTCCCTGAAGTAAGACTGCAGGCAGGGTGAGTTTCATAGACCTTCAGTTGGACCCAGTGTGGCTGGGTGGCTGCTCTGAGGTTCTCAGGACCAGCCCTTCCCCTGCTAGTTTTTTGAATGTTTCAATTAATTTTCAGGTATCTCAGAATATTTTTTTTATTTGTTAAGTACTGTATAAACAGCATTAGCAAAGAGCTGTGATATGGGACAAATGGCCTGATTTGATGATCACTGAAGCTGGTGGAAAAGCTACAGGCTGTGAGCTTTCCGGGAGGTTCCAAGAGGGTTACAGAAGCGTCAAATTACTCTCAATTGCACTCAATTAATAAGCACTCTACTCCCTCCACCATGGCTACTCAATTCACTCTACCCTTTCTGAAAATTGTATGTTTAGCATAATAGCGCACTGCATTGAGTTGCAGTGGGTTGCTGAGATGGCAGACTTGTGGTGTAATATGTGCTAAAAGCTCATCTGCACACTCACAAAGGAGCACAGAGAGACACAGCAGGAGGGGAAGCCCAAATAATACCCTGCCCCGGGGTGTGCTCCCAGGCCCATCCCGGGAGCCATCAGCCCATCAAAGGCCCATCTGCACCAGCCCAGAGGGGCACAGGGGCACGATGGCAGGTGGGAACCTGAAATAAGGACTCAGAAGAAGGGACACCCTGTCTGGGCCCCTCCCAGGGCTGGCCCAGGACAGCCTCAGCCCCAGGCATAAAACCCACCCAGATGAGTCAACACCAGAGCACCTTTGGAACTGAGATGGGTTGCTGCCTGGGGGCATGGGACAGGTTATGGCCAGGAGTGTCTCTAAGGGTGATGCTATGCGGCTGAGGCCCAGGGGAGTCCCAACCAGCCCTGTGTGTGTCTTTGATGGTCTGTACCAGCATCTGGAGTAGAGCTGTGGCCCTGAGGGCTCATACCTCCAGGTGCCAGCGACTGGGGAAACTGGGATCTAGGGGCAGCTACTGGGCAGACTGAGTGTCCGAGCCCAGTTGCTGGAGGGATCCAGCTTGTACAGATGTGTATATATTCTCACTAGTGGACCTCCATCCTATTCAGCCAGCGAGGTGAGAAGGATGAGGCCATTGGTGCTCTATGTGAGTACTCTGTATGTCTGTCTTTGTTATCTGTGTTGCCAGCTGTGTGTGTATGTACGTATATGATGTATACATGTGCTCTGTGTGCATGTGCCTACCAGGTATACATGCTTGGACTTGATGCTGATGGGACCTGGAACATGGAGCTGCCCCAGCCTCACATCTCTTGGACTGCCAGACCCAGCACAGTATGTTTTCCACTGGCAATGTGCTTTCTCCTTAATTTGTAGTGTTGTCGAAAATAGAGTAAGCCTGGGAGAAGAGTAGAAAGATATTGTGGTATTTAGTATTGTAATTTCTCATTTCCTTCCTCTTGTGGGTTGAACTTGTAATGTCTGCAACAGGCATAAAACTACTGCAGAGCAAGCTTGTTGGTGTGTTCATTTCCTAGAATTTGAAATCTGATGGTTGAGATGGAGCTTGGGGTGGGGTGGGCAGTTTGAGGAGCAACAGGTAACAAAAAAAGTTGTGTATAAACCTTTGTGTGTGTATATAAACTATAGGCTAGCACCTATCTATAAAATATTCACTAATGCACGAAGTTTATGCATCAAAAGCTTGTGGAACAGTGAGTTCCAGATATGAATAGTAGCAATTAAAAAAGAAAACACCTCTAAGTCTAAATATGATATAGACACAGTATATTTTAACTATATAGACAAACATGAAAGGCCAATGTCCTTCAAAAAAGCAGCCCAAGCTCAGAATTAACTGCTTCTTGTTGAGAAGAATATGAAAAGAAACCGAAAATACTCCCAAGAAGTAACCTGTGCTGTAAAATAATGTATGTATAGAAATTCTTCAGTAGGTGACCTAGTTTTAAAGACCATTGGGAATTTATGTCCATTATCTGCAGAGAGACAGGGTGGCCTGGGAAATCCTGCTGTGATGACGACCATGCGTCCATGGAAATAGCGTTGGACTAAATTTCCTCATTGGCATAATTCCACTAAATAAAAGAAGTGATGTGAAGAACGAACATGGCCCTGTGTTTTCACATTTGAGCAAAAGGACCTTAAAATAGTCATTTTAGTTTAGCTCCCAAACAGAAGCTCTTTTGTAACATCCTAATTACCTAATTCCTATTTTTGTTTCCTTTTCTGTGAGGTGAGAATTTTACATTCGTTTGTTATCAGTGGAAGTATTTTTCCTTCTCCAGGGAAAAAAAAAAATCATTAAATCAAATCAATCACATTTTACTAGATTTATGCTTTCGTTTCGTCAGTGATACATACAGACATCAGGAGAGATACCTACTAGAATATTTTATCTATTTGTCTGGAGATTAAGTTTTGCTCCCTGAGATTGTATAATTCTTCAGTGTCAAGCAGCTGATTTATATTACTTTTGTGTGTAATAGTTCTACAGCCAAATCCTTTTGATTGCCAGGACGTCTTATTCAGGCTCCATTTCTCTCACGTGGATTTGATTTTATTTTTGTACACTTTAAGGTATGATGAATTGATACTTTACATTGTATGAAACATATAGAGTGGAACAATAAATATGTTTACAAATGGCTTTATTCCTTTCTCCTTTCAAAGGAATTTATCTTAACGTTGCATGGTATATATTTGCAATGATGTTTTTGACCGTGAAACTTAAACAACTCTGAACTCTTACCAAATGCATCTTGTGTATAATAGTGCTTTTGCAAAATATCTTGTTACTATACACGGATATCTTGTTACTATACACAGATTTTTTTGGTAGCTGGATCATTTTCCTACATCAAAGCCCGTCAGGCTCACGAGTATTTCACCAAATGGAGTGATTTGGATATACCACTTTAAAGTTTTCTGAGAGAGGTAGAAAAGTAAAGCTGAAACAAAAATGTGTCACTTTTCTTTGTGAGAAAAGGTTCTGTCTTCGTCCTCCCTATCCTAATTGGAGCTAAATGTTATTTATAGTGTATCTTCTCTTTCGCAACAGCCTGCAAGAGCGTTCAATCTTCGGTTTGCTCTTCAAAATGAATGCTTCTGATGTGAGGCTACTTTCCAGGAAGCATGACCTCATTCTGCCTCTGTGCCGCTGATTGCACGGGCTGTTTTCAAAAGGAAACAGGGGACTTCATAGACCTGCCTCTCCGAAGACCCCGGGCTAATCTCTTCCAGGAAGCTGCAGAAGGAGCACCCTCCACCTAATGTCTCCGAGGCTCTCGTGTTGATGATGAGAAACTTTTTTGCATACAGGTGTTAATAGTGAAATGGATTTTCCAGGTTTGCAAGATTTTACACATATTTATCTCTTCATATATTTGTCAACTGAGGAATAATTAAGCTTTGGATTCATTTATATACTGCTCTTCAGGAAGTTTTGTGGTTTTGTGAATGTTGTTATCATGACCTGCAGGGAGAAAAGACTAGGCTGCTCTTCAGAAATGACGGATATGTGTGAACAAATAAAACTCTCTTTGCAGACACTTGTGTTTGGTAGGTACAATAGAATAAAACTGGTTGCCTGGGCTTCAGCTATTTTAATAGTTAGCACTGCATTTTGGTACATGCTAATGTAAATATTTAGAATGTAAACATGGACAGAGGATTGCTGGCTACTAATTGGGTGCATCATTGGCTTAAAGATTAATTTGACTTTTGGAGGGAAAGGTAATTAAAATTGACTGTTTTGGACAGTGACTTTGTTTATATTACGACATGGGCTTTTGTGTGTTTTGAAATTCAAGGGGGGTTGTTGCCTTAAACTTTTATTTGAATTCTGACATAAAATATTGCTGCATTCACCTCAGATTCACTTTTAGTGAGATTTCTTAAAGCTGTTGATCTTTTCTTATGTCATAGTTTAAAGGTTCTGTATTGATGCTCATTTTGTAGATTACAGATATAGTACTACTGCTTCACTGTACAGTGGTGGTTGAGATGCTTTGTTTTGGCTTGCTTATATTGTTACTATAGCTTCTCATGCTATTAATAGCCCAGAAATGGAAAGCAGAACACTGTGCAGCATTGTCTACAACATGATGTTTCCATGCTTTCTCCAGCACTGATTAAATTATGATTTTCAGGAACCCTCTTTGTTAACACACTGAGACAAAAATTTTCATGATCAAAGGGAGCAAAAAAATCCATTGGACTGCCTGCTCTATGACTGTTCACAGAAGCTTGATGTTACCATTACTTAAAATAGTTCGAAACTATTAAAAGAACTTAAAACGGTTCTTCAAAAGAGAGAAAGTCATCACTTCCCCAGTAATATATTTGCCTATGTATATTTCTCACTTTCTGTTATAAATATATGTATATACTCTATTTTACCTTAAATTTTACTTCTGTGGAGGGTGGCAGAAAAACAGGAGTCCTGCAGAGACATACCTTGCAAATTTATGAGACAATTCAAATTAGTAACAGAAGGACTGTGGTTTGTTCTGCCACTTTGATCCATAGGTGTCAACACTTTCTAATGAAATCACTACCCATATGTAAACTACTATTCTTGAAAGTTATTCTTTTTTAGTTGTTGCTACTTTATATTATCATAACTGAGAAAATCACTTGCAATACAACTGTGCTATGGATTTCAGTTGCTGGAAAGTTTCACTCTCAGGTTATTAATGAGTTGTAATAGATATATTATAGATCATGTATTAATCTATATTACCTGTTATCCGAGGGTGTATGAAACAGTCCTTTTCAAGATGTATGGAATATCACATGTTGCATCAACAGCACGACCAAGTAAATTTTGCACATTCATCAGAGCTTTTGATATAAAAAATCTGTTGTGGAGAGGGTTTTGTTTGACTGATAAGATTTGGGATTTTGCAGGTTTTAGTTTATATCCAGATCTACGAACCACCTGTCGAGTTCTTCTTGTATTTTCTTTTAGAGTTTAGATTAATTTCCTGGTTTTGACTATAATATTTTTGCACAATTAGAAGTCATGATTTTGCCTAAAATAAGATAAATTATTTCAGAAGGTAATTGTATATGAAAAAAATAGGTCTACAACATGTCAGTCTATGAAATACACCACCAGTCTCACTTTCTGTACAACTTGCTGTGTAGCAATCTGACCGATGCTACTTGATCTCTTTGTACCTCCACCAAGTTTCTTCCAGTTGTCTTCTCCTCAAGTTGTTTTTGCCAGGATTAGAGGATAATTTTCTCATGGTAAAGTGAAATGTTGGGGTTTTTTTTCAAAGCGTAGGAGAAATACTGTATATGGGAGTAGGGTAATGAGACTGATTTGTAAAAAATACCCTGGAAGGTTTTACTTCCATTCTTTGGTGACCCTGCCTGGTCCCAAGACACAGTCAGCCTTCACATCCAGGCTGTGACTGACAACTGAGCTCCAAATGAGGATAAACAAGATTACCAAAGCAGAAGCACTGACTTTCATGTCTTTTCTTTGCCTCAGCTCATAATTGAACATAAAAAAAAATATTCTCTTAGACCTATCTCCTCTCATAGGTGAATGATGGGCATTTACTAACAGTGTTATAAGCATGACGCTCTCAGATATAAGAGAGGTAATTTTTTTATCTTTTATCATTCCATGTAATAACAGCTATAAATTCTCCTTATGGATAGCCATTGCTCATATTTCATAAGATTGATTTTGTCAGATGCTGAACCTCCGGCAGCACTTTGCAGACTTGAGCCATGGTAATCCAGGCAAAGCCTATTTCCTTAGTCTCCTGCCACAATATTATTGTCAAATCTTTGTCACTGTAGCTGTCCCTATGCCTGTTATGCCATGTCTGCAATTTTCATCTGAAAAATGTATTGTAATTGTAATTGTAGCCCTTCCATTCTACTCTGTATCTATTGCCAGGACATGAACTATTTTTGGCATGAAGCAGATTTCTGGGAAAACACCATTAAAATTACTATAGCTATTGCAGTTGTGTCCATAATTATTTCTTTCAAGGTAGTAAGCTGTGCAGAGTACAAATATCTGATAATGGTTGGCTCTGATTCTGTGTTGTCCTGGTTGAGATGAGTTTCCTATAAACACTATGTCTTTCCTCCATTCTTTCATCTGTTTTATTTCCTTTAATCTCTCCCTTAATTTCCATTTCTTTTTTAGCTTCTTTTATGATCTTTTTGATATGCACAAGGTACCTGTCAGTGAAGACCTGTCAACTGTTTGAGCTGTCAGTGGATATGATAACGACTCCTTCTTCTTTGGCCTTTGCCTCTGCAGGTTCAACAGCGTTTGATGGAGAACATAGACGCAACCTCTCACAACGTGTTTTTCCAAGGTACTGATGAAAATTATATTTGTTTAATTTTATTTTTATTTTGTTGGAGATTTTGTAAAATCCCTTTTGGGCCACTGAGAATTGTAGTGCTGATATTTATTTAATTACTGCTTTAAATGGAAGTTCAGCAGTACTGCTATGGAGATTGGAAGCACTGGCTTTGCAGTTACAAGGTTTTGGAGTATCTGTGTTCCACCTGCTCTCCCCTTTCCTGAAATTATGGTATCCCTCTGTGACATACCATATGGAATAGTTAAAACTGATACTGAAACTCATGTCAGCCACTGAATCAATCCAGTGTCTTCCTTTCTTTTCATGGATGTCACTGCACAGCCACTTGAAACTCAAAGGTGTTGAGGAGAAAGGACTCACCATAAATCCAATTTTACTTGAGCTAAGTAAAATGTCTACAACATTTAGATTCTTTCACCTCTGTCACTACTCACTTCTATTTTAAATACCACATAGTATATTTTTCTGTGCTATATTTCATCTCAAAGTCAATTGTATTTCAGTGCTGGATGAAGTTATCATCATGTGTAGACTTTATCCCATGTTGTTCTAGCTGCATGGTACTCTAGGATTTGTGAGAATTAAAAGTCATGTATACTTCAATCTTCATTAATAAAAAGCAAATAAATCCTGCCTGGTTCAGAGGCACTCAGGCTTGCGCCATGCAGAGTAGCTCAGAAGCAAACTACTGGAATACCTCTGACGGCTCCAGGTAGGTGTAGATCTGGCAGGACTCTTTGGCCAAGAGCACTGCCGCAGAAACACACCGTGCACTTTTCAATTCAAGCTGGCTCCATGCATTCATGAAATGCTCCACCTGGCATGAAGCCCTCCTGTAATCTGAAGCTCTGGAAGGTGTGATGGAGGCACACTCTTGCAGGCTGAAACCCCCTAGGTCCCGAAGTAATATAATTATGTCCACATATTTTAAATCTATGTCAGTGCCAGCGCCCATCAGCTGGTAATGTAAATTCATTATTATTAAATCATGGGTTTGCACTGTCTAGACACTCACTAAATTAGAGGGTTTCATTTCTCCTTCTCAGTTATGCTTCTGCCTTTTTGGATGATGACCCTGCCTATGAATGTTGTTCCACAAATCCTCTGACAAGCTCCCTGTCCACATGTCGCCACAGCCCTCGACTGCTTTCTAATGGTTATTACGTTTTGACAGAAGACAGTTTTCTGTCTGATGAAGAGGGTAACGTAACACTGACACCATCCCAGACAAGTGTTACATATAAAGAGAATTTAGTTCGGTAAGTGAACTACGTGCAGATTTTACTCAATGTTGGCAACGGGCTCCACATCTCTGGACTTATCTGGTGGTATCTGTGTGGCTGTCTAGGTTTTGCTTGGCATAAGATCCACATTGCTTCTGAATGGGAACATCTCGATTTAGTTTAAAGAGTGCAGTGATTGAAATAACTTGATTTTCAGTCATGTCTAATCTTACTACCCAAAAACTCTTCAGTACACAGTTGTTGCTGTAATTGGTGTTGTGTCCAATAAATAAAAAGGAGAGCTACAGCTCATTTTGCCAACGGGGTGTTACCTTGATAAGGAATAAGAAAAAAGTGTGTATATGTATATATATATATATTACTCATATATATATAAAAATAAAAAGGTCTGGTCGTGGAATTCTTACTCAGGGAAAAATCTCTCTTGATTTTGGAAGAACATCAGTTTAAGAAGGTATATAAAATGTAGTTCAGAAAAGTTGAAGTACAGTGGATTCAGGCTGCGCCAAATGGGATATGGTAGGGTGAAACTCATGAGTAGCAGGAGACCACTCACAGTAGTATCACAGCCCAATAACTGTAGTATCATTTGGTATCACAATATCCAGTATCACAATGCCTGATATATTGCCATGCTGCTAATCCACTCCCTGACATTACCACAGTGTGCCG
>NW_009216143.1:645-12868 GCF_000690835.1 Fulmarus glacialis | reverse complement strand
CAGGGTCAAGAACAGAGCTAGGAGCAGCACCCAGAACCTGGTTCTTTCATGTCAATCCTGCAAGCTTTAGAGCTCTGTCCCTGCTCAACAAGAATCATGAACTCTGTTCCTTGACAAAGTGTCTTTTCTTTCTAGTGTATTCAGGCGAAGGAAGAAAATCCGTCGCTCTCTTGCCAGCTTGTTCAGTCTCAGTGCCTCCAGTTCATGGCTCAGCAGCACCGTCCTCAGCAATATGGATTCCTCCCATGTAGATGATCCTTGGCCTGATGGATGCAATAAACTAGAAGCCAGACAGAGTGATAGTGGTAAGCCCTGACCAGGTACCAAGTAATCGAGCTACAACTTTGCAGTCTGTATTTAGTGGGACTTGGGTATCTCTTTCTATAGGTTTTGCAGGGGTTGTCTGCCGAGATGTGCAGGTAAAGAATAGATGAATGACAGAATTGTAAGCCGTGAATTGAGCTCCTGCTGTTAAAACAGAATATGAGTCCAGAAGGACCTTGTGCCAAAAGGGCATTTTTAGACTGACTTTGAATCCAAAGTCATCACCAGTGATGCTTATGATGGTGTCATTAATAACTGGCTCTGTCTGCTTTCACCTGGCTGCTTTAATAATTCCATTGTGTTACGCTCTATGCAGTTCTGTCTTTACTCTGTGTATCTTCTCCTGCATACATTGAACCTACCAATTCCCTACTCCTAACAATTTGGAAACCTCCCTGTGATTAAGTAATTAATCCCTCCCTTCCCCCATAAAATTCATTAACACAAATTCTCAAAGCTCTTCTTTTGTGCAGTCTCAGTTACATATCCACTTTTTGTAGGTGATTCAGACTTTTCTTCTGAACATAATAGCGATGTGCCACAAAGGCAAACTCCAGCATTTAATGGAGCCTCTCTCACCAAAGATGAGGAGTTTCTTCAGCGTGGGAAACCATTTTGTGCTTCACAATCCTGCTCTCCGTTTACGATAAATGCAAATGAAGAGACTTTGAGCAGTGCAGGTATGTTACATTCTTATCCTGATATGCCGCATTTTTAGAGTGAACTGAAAATACTCACATTAAAAATGTTGATATGGCTCCTTGTAGAACAGAATTTATTTCAAGAAACATAAATTTTAAAAGACTGCTTAAAAATAATAAAATTTTAAAATTGGTATTTATTTGTTCACTCCTCCCTGCTCACATCTTTTCCTCTCCTATTTTTAATGATAAATAGAAAAAGAAAAAAGTGGAGTGAAGAGGAAAATGGAGGAAAGAGCATGGGAACAAAAACCGAAACAGGCGATTATTTAGGAAGGCTTGTTTTCTGAGAGCATCGAGGGCACAGTGTCTCTATGGTCATGGGGGAAAAAGACTCCTGAGAGACACCCAGAGCA
The DNA here is from genome assembly GCF_000690835.1 of Fulmarus glacialis. Lineage (NCBI taxonomy): Eukaryota > Metazoa > Chordata > Aves > Procellariiformes > Procellariidae > Fulmarus > Fulmarus glacialis. The sequence continues at coordinate 11,487 of NW_009216143.1, read as the reverse complement.
TGAAAATTAGGTTTCCACTTTGAATCTCTTTAGGCGAATTCTCTTAAAAAAACCTGAGGACACTGGCCTCACAGGCTGAAGGTAGTCTTTGCAAACACCTCCTGTCATGTATTTACTTTCCTGAAAACTCATGAAAATTATTTTCCTGATTTTTGTTTTAGAATCCAGCACAGTGCGAAATGTCTTTTCTCAGATGGTTGCGCTGATCATGTGTTTAATCATTTCAATATGTACAAGGTAGTTTTTATTTCTTTTATTTGTTGTTTCTGACATTAATGCTTACTCCTTTTCAACTGGTGAATTAAGGGTCACATTTTCAAAGTTAGATCTATCTTACTGTGAATATATATTTTCACATGATAGTCAATGCAGGCAAATATCTGAGCTATATAGATATGAACAAAAATAAGAAATATGTACTCAGATCTGACAACTACTTTGTCAAGTGTGTTTGGACAGGGGTTTTGAAAGGCTGAGAAGAATCAAAGGGATCCGCGTCTTTCTAAGAGACCAGTATGGATGTTTCCCTCAGTCTGGGAATGCTGAGGTCTTTTTTCCTAGGAGATTATCCTTAATAGCTTAAGTAATTTAAAGTTTCAAATTACAGTTCACCTAGGAGAGTTCAGAGGGTTCATCTGCAAGAACCTTCTCTCCTCCTCCCACCCAGGCTTCACCTCTATTAACCCAATATGCATCCCTTGGTTTTTTCTAACCTTTATGGATATTGTTATGTTCTCAGATATTTTCTGGGAGGATTGTCTGCCACTTTGTTGCTGATAATTTTAGTTTGTAAGTACAGACTTTCTTTATATTCAACACACAATATTTTGCTAAGTCACATCTGAGGACCAAAATCCATCCTTGGATGTATATCCACAGCTCTTATTGATGCTAACAAGAGCAATATGTGGGCATAGGGGGACAGAATGTAACCTTCAATCAGTTACAGGATTTTGCACTTAAATTTCACAGTTCTTTTGTCCCAAGATGCTGCTATGTCATCTTTCTTCAGTCTTGACACATCTTTCAAAACAACTAAGTTTTGGTAAGTGCCTCCAAAGTCATGTGATGAATAGAGGAATTTAGAAATTTTATATTAAGAGAAAGGAGAGATTCCTTCTGTTGTTTTAATGTCAAAAGATAGAAGCCATGATCTGAAGTTGTTGATGGAGGATTTCACTTTTCCTGTTACTGATTTGTATTGTAGAAACTTTCTGTTTATTGTGAAAAAATGCCTTTTCATAATGTGCAATAAACGTTGTAACACCTATTTGTTAGCAGAAAAGGAAGGTAAACCTAATATGCCATAACATGAAGATGCGAAAGACAGAGCAAGGATAGTAACTTCTTATGAATCCAGAGGTGTGGTTTCAAGCCTTGCATGAAGTCCGCTCCTTAGGCCACCAAACTGAGCCTTTACTTTTGACTGGAAAAATAAAAACAGCTAACGATGCTGCTAGCCACATCACCACCTTCCAGGGACTACAGAATTGATATGAGTTGGCCCCACTAACCCAATGCACCGTTAGGTTCAGGACGGAGCTTTACCTTTGGCTTTTACTGTAGTCTGATAAAAGTCTTAGAAAGAAGTATTTAATCAGTCTGATGAGTTGAATAAAGGTGCTGATGTTGCTCTTTCAGATTGCTTTATTTCAAAGTTTTGCACAGAGCTGTAGCTTCTAAATCCTTCTGGAGAAAAAGACTTACATATTTAGAAGGTCTGAATTATATCTTTAGAGCAAGCTCATACGTAGGCCTCCATGCTGCAAGCATGGGTGTATGTGCTGGATTTATGAATTATCAATCTTTCATTTTTCACACAGCAGAAAATTCTTCTGAGTGTGTAAAATCTAAAATGCTGCTAAGACTAAAAACATTTGGGCTTATAGACTAAAAACATTTGGGCTTATCTGAATTTTTATGTGATGAAAATGAAGGTCAACAAGGACATCGTTTCTGAAACTGTGTCAGGGTTCAGGAGTTCAATGTATCCCAAGGGCAACAAGACAATCTGGCAGACCTCTTAGCCTCTGAATTGAGTATGTTGGAAGTTAGAAACAAGAAGGCACAACTTGGAGAGCCATATTGCAATGATAGTCTCAGATTTTGAGTATCCAAAGGTCTTACCACAACACCTCAGATACTCAAGGATGGTATGTTACACTTTCTTATTATGTCATTATTCCCAATAAAATCAAAGCCACCAGGTTAGGACTAGTGTGTTGCAAACGCATGCTCCAAAGTACTGCTTTCTCACTTCCTGAATAGTTTAGCCCTGAGTCATAAACAAAGCTGTTCTTCACAAGAGGAAAACAAATACACCTGAGAGCTTTTCAGTCACTGGTATACAGAGAATACCTCTTATGTTCATCACAAGAGAGAAGTTACCTGCTCAAACAAGTAGTCCTACAGCTTAGCTAAATTTGGCAAACCAGGACCTGCATATATACTGATTATAACAAACTGTGGTTTAAATCAGGATATACAAAAATGTATGCTTTTTCTTTTTCCCCCAGGAAATAATTGGAAAGAAAGAATAATTGGTGAGTATATGTTTAAGTTTAGAAAGAATTCCATACTTTTGGGGGTGAGCCCTATTAGGAAACAGGGTTAAGCATGCCGGAAAGGTTCCCTGGGCTTTTCATTAAAAGAAGTTTTAGCTGTCGGACCCTTGCCAGTTTTCACTGCTAATTACTCCACTTTGCTGTCTAAAACTCCTCTTTCATTTTATTTGGATGAAATATTTTTTTATTGTTTGACAACAGTTGCTAAATAGTGTAAGCTGTTAAACAAGTGCTGTGCTTCATGTTTTTCAGTAACAGGCAAAGCACGTCTTCCTTTTTCCAAGTTTAAATTGAACAGTAGGGCCAGGTGCTGTACTGCTCTAACTTGGTACCATTCCACTGGAGGAGTGAAGCAGCATCAACATGTATCAGTCCAGAATATCTGGAAAACACTTATAGATTCTTCTTTTCTCTATTCTTTTTCAGTCAAGCCTCATCCTCAGTCTCCAGTTTCTGTTTATCAAGCATTTCTAAGTCTTTGTGCAGCTCAGAACCCTTAAAACAAGAGCACCGATTTATTTGTACTTGGAGCTGGCCATCCCAGTCCTGGCTCCTTTATCTCTTTACTTTGAAAAGGCAAAAATGAAAAGAGGGAACTAAGCGGAGCTGTGCCCAGGTTTGTGTTCCTTATAGTGTGGATAAAACGGCCTTGGTCATCAGTTTGCTGGTTGAGTGCAGTTCAGCTTCTGAGATCTAAAGGCACCTGCACAGCTGCAGATGCAACCTGGAAAACCTTTCAGTCAGCCCTCAGAAAGAGGATGGTCATCCTCAAAACAAAGGATTTTAGAACGGTATGCAGGCATTTGATCACTTTGCAGACTTACTAAAGCCTATGGTGAAAAATACATCCTACTCATCCAGTGTGACAAGCAGCCCACGCTAGATATGGCACTTCTTAAAGTCTGTAAGACTTACTGTTTATGTAAGGGCTGCAACACCAGAGCTTTAAAGCTGACTCTGATTTTGAAAGCCAGTATCAATATTAACCAAAGCAGGTACTACAGGATGGAGTGGAGAACTTGGGACTTGTTGCCTAGCAGGAGTAAACTAAATACAGACTGGCATAGGTTACTGTGAGACAGGACTTCCAGCATTTCAAAACAAGCTTATCTCTTGCTTTTCGTAAAAACTTAAAGGCAGAGTGGTATTTCAAAATGAGTTCACTAACAGTTTTCATTTTTCCTCTTTCTCAAATTTATTTTCCTCAGCTCTTCAGCATCAAACTACTGGATACCTCCTTATGGCTACCGTTACTCATGTTACTGTGGAAAAAAATAACAGAATTGTTAGGATTTTTCCTTCAAAATACAATTCATTTTAGCTTTATTTTTATTCTGGTCAAACTGTGGGTGAGGCCATACTTCTTGATGACTATCTGAAAGCAATCATGCAAAATGGTTGCTGTACTTCTAGTGTCTTATGTCAATGAAGTCCTACAAGCATGGGGTCTTACAAGCATTTTGATAGGAAATTGATGGTAAACAGTATTTTGCAATTCCCATTCAGTTTTTGGTAAACAGCTGATGTCTTCCAATACTTTATATATTAATTTCTTGTAACAACATGCTGTCAAAGATAATGGATTTGGATAGTGGCTGAGTACATGTGGTAATATATTTCAGAAGCTTTATTGTATCGTGTGTGCGCTGCCTTTTGGCCTTTATGCTGCACATTAAGAAAAGAGGAAAAAAAGGAAGAAAGAAGTATTATTGGAAGGAAAGCACTCTTCAGGAAACCCAGAATCAGGATGTGGAGAAGCAATGATGAATCTGGATTACCTGGATTCACATACAAAAATACGAGACCTGCAGGTAGTAACTTTACTTTGGAAACATTGAGCCGTATTTTTCAGCTTGGATCTTTGCTACAACAGAGACTAAATTACACGTAGAACCCTTGGGTAACCAAAAACTGTTATCTTGTGACTCCAAGCTTTTAATAATCTGCTTCTTAAAATATCTCCCTGTATGCCAGTTTAGCTAGGACAGCATGAATTTCATCTTCCGATGCAACAAAATGATGGTAATGAGTGAGGATGCTATTGCCCACTAAATCATTCTATAAATAGTGCTGCTTGTAGTCTACTTGTCCCCTGTTGCGCTAAAAGCAATGCTAGCACAGCCCCAGCTGGTAAATCAGATATGAAATGCTGCCTGTGGAAGGGCTAGTTCTGCCCACGGGGTACAATCAGGCTGGCAGGCATAATGACAGGGATTTGAAAACTCTGCAGCAAAAGCACACAAACGAAAGGTTCTGGTGGAAGAAGGAATCGACAAAACTGAAACACCACTATCTGTCCAACTCTATGTCTAAGCCAAGCTCAAGCAGGTTATAGCTGTATTTCTAGCATCAAAAATGTGAACAAGAGATGCAATGAGGAAAAGGGTGCTTGAAATTAAGTTAAAACGTACATTTCTCTTTCGAAGTGTAAATATGTGCTGGTTATATTTTGAAGATAAGCATCAGTAGCTCAGCATTAAGAGCTCAAAGAGGGAAATTTCACCCAAATTACCAATTTTGCATAGTAGTTTACTTTTGCCCAGTGCATTAAATTGACTTTATATGAAGACAGATTGATCTGATGTAACAAGACCAGGTTTTATAGTTTCAATAAATGGTGACAATAGAATGTTCTTCTTCATAAAACTGATGTAACTGTAATAGTAGTTATAATACTCACCCTCACATTTACTTCTAGTTAATACACTTGAATAATTTTGTCAGTATTAAATAATTCTGCTTTTTTATTTACTTTAACTATGGAGACAACTGAGAGTAAATATCATTGTGTAATATGTATAAATATTTTGTGTTACTTATTTTATTGCTAGTTATAACAGGTCCTTTACTAAATGCACTTTTTGAACTAAAGGATTATAAAAATCTTTAGTATTTAAATAATCTCCTGGAAGAAGAATCTGAAAAATGAAATCCTAGACAGAGAGAAAAGTCTAAGACTGCAATTACCCTGCAGTCATCGAAGCGATTATGCTGAAAACTAGAAAAACCTGAATTCACTGTAAACTAGTTAGTTCACTGTAAAGTGAAGAAAAAGCTGATTCAGCTTCCCAAAAATTTCATCTAAAATAATTTGCTATAATCTGTCTATGAATAAATATAAACTGTAAATTAGAATTGTTCCTATCTGGAGAGGGAGGACTTCTGGGACAATTTGGCAATTGGAGTTCAAGGGCTAAAAATAAGATGCTTGGGATCTGTTAAGATTGGTCCTTTGTGATATTCATTAATGTTGAATTAACAAAGTTCTATTCAGTTACCAGATCGGTTGGCTTTGGCAGTTGCCTTCCATATATTCCAATGGACATAAAAACAAGCCTTGTATTGTTTCTCTGAAAAGAGGCACAATAATATGTTCAATCCTGTTGGATGAAAAATTGAAGCCAGGATCTGTCTGATGAAAAATTGAAGACAACATTTTCTAACCTAAATGTTGAAATCCAGGCTTTCAGAGGTAATTAGTATTTGCAGCTTCTGTTAATTAGGGTATCGAGCTTAGGATAATTGTGAACTGTAATTCTAGCAAAGTAAAAACACTTGTTGATTAGTGATTAACTGACGGATCTACAAACAGAGAGGACTACTAGAATTTTATGTTTCTGTCCCCAGTGATTAAACTCTTACTCCACTTTAACATAGCACCTTATTTAGAAAAAGAGAATCAAAGAGGAATTTCCAGATATGGATTTATAACCCCCTGAACATTATCTCATACCTTCCATTACTATTATTTTGTTGTCATTACACCTTGTATTATACTCTCCCATTTCTTGCTGTGTTCAGCTGTATTTCAGGGCTGTTCTTGAATATGTATCACATAGCGCTTAACAGTGCGAATGTTTATGTTGAAGGGAACAGTAGCAAGCACGATGATAATATGTATGGCATCCCTTAGCTTGTAATGTTCCTAGTCTGTGAGCAAGTCTGTTTTGTATTTATCCTGAAAGCATTACTCATAGAAGCCAAACCACGCAGAGATTAACATTTTTTAGTTCAATGATATAGAATAAACCACACTGGCACAGAATACAGGTATGGCCATTTAGTCCAGTTCTGCAGAATCTGCTCTTTGATGGTTTTTTTTTTGTGAATTAGCTGCAGTGTTTTGTAAACCCCTTTGTACATTTTGATACACACTGAGCAAAACTGTTACTTCATTTTATATTATTTCTTTTTTACAGTTTCTCATGCTGTTTTTTTTTTCTTTTCATTGTCTCTGGCATTTACATATCAGTAAAGTTGTTCCTGTTTGCATTTCTTCCTGTATTTGAGGGTCTTGTCAATAATGAAGATTATTATTAGAAATTGCATATATTCCAATGAATTTGTTATTTGTGAGCTTATGTCCTGCCCTGTGTGCTCTTTGGGAGAGGATTTATTGGTACTTTGGTGTGAAAAATGAAAGCCTCATTCTGTTACAGTTACTAAGTAACTGTTACCACCATAGCATATAATAATAATAATAATAATAGTAACAACAACAACAAAATCCAAAACCAATGATAATAATTTAGTAGGAAATAAATAGAAAGACATAGGTTCAGATTCTGAGTGGGTATCAATCAGCTGATTTCCACCAGCTAAGACTCTGACCTGCAGCATTTTAACAGCTAAGATTTGTCCATGGATATCAATTTGCTAGGGCTGTAGCACCTTACATGAGTATACGCTGATGGAGTGAACACGTATTCAAAATACTTCTGGCGCACTGTAATAATAATAATGATATAAAGCTTATTTTTGTCATGACATAGAAATATATTTTATATTGCATTGTTTTATGCATTTAACAAATAAACTTGTAATGTATTAAAGCAGTAAAGTGAATTTCTTCAGGGAAGGCATGCCAGATGGGACCCTTTTTGTTCTTCATCAACTCCATTCTCCTGTTTGTAATGTGGCTCATTACATTACCTCTGTCATGCACATTGCTTCAATATAAGAATTCGGGCTTGTGCTACTTAAAGCTTTTAGTACATAACTCGAGTGAAAAATAGCTGCATGAAAATAATGAACACAATAAGGTCAATGTATGTAAATATAAAATTTATATTTCATTTGAAAATAAATGAACGCAAAAGTCTCTTGAGAAGTTGTACAACACCGTACCTGCAAGTTACATTGAATTTTGTTTATGTGTATTGTGTTGATGTTGTATGGTCTACAAACATTTTGTTGCATGAAACATATTGTAAGAGCAGCTCATACGTAGGCCTCCATGCTACAAGCATGGGTGTATGTGCTGGATTTATGAGTTATCAATCTTTCACTTCTTACACAGCAGAAAATTCTTCTGAGTGTGTAAAATCTAAAATGCTGCTAAGACTAAAAACATTTGGGCTTATTTCAATTTTTATGTGATGAAAATGAAGGTCAAAAGGATATTTTTTGTTTCTGAAACTGTGTCAGGGTTCAGGAGTTCAATGTATCCCAGGGGCAACAAGACAATCTGGCAGACCTCTTAGCCTTTGAATTGAGTATATTGGAAGTTAGAAACAAGAAGGCACGACTTGGAGAGCCATATTGCAATGATAGTCTCAGATTTTGAGCATCCAAGGGTCTTAGCACAATACCTTGGATACTCATGGGTCGTATATTACACTTGTTACTATATCATTATTCCCAATAAAATCAAGGTCATGTATTATAAGCCTCACTCTGAAGAGCCTGCAGTTTTAAGAAGGACAAGAAACCCATGTGACTATCCTACCTCAGCATATAGCTTTGCCCCATGCATGCTAGGCCACCAGGTTAGGACTAGCGTGTTGCAAACGCATGCTCCAAAGTACTGCTTTCTCACTTCCTGAATAGTTTAGCCCTGAGTCATAAACAAAGCTGTTCTTCACAAGAGGAAAACAAATACACCTGAGAGCTTTTCAGTCACTGGTATACAGAGAATACCTCTTATGTTCATCACAAGAGAGAAGTTACCTGCTCAAACAAGTAGTCCTACAGCTTAGCTAAATTTGGCAAACCAGGACCTGCATATATACTGATTATAACAAACTGTGGTTTAAATCAGGATACACAGGTACCAGAGTTTGGAGTGAAGTTGAGCCGGGAAGAAGGGAGGGGGAGAGGGAAGGTGGTTTAAGATTTGCTATTATTTCTCATTATCCTACTCTGTTGAATTGGCAATAAATTAAATTAATTTCTCCAAGCTGAGTCTGTTTTGCCCATGATGGTAATTGCTGTGTGTTCTCCCTGTTCTTATCTTGATCCATGAGCTTTTTGTCATATTTTCTCCCTCTGTCCTGTTGAGGAGGGGGAGTGAGAGAGTGGCTGGGTGGGCACCTGGCAGTTAGTCAAGGTCAACACACCACACCTTAGTATATTGCAATTTAATTAATTGCGGATTTTATATTTCTTTCTTCAGAACTATCATATAGAATCTCTGCAAAAGGGATGAAACCCCCCCATGTTTTTAGCATAACAAAATAATGTAGGTATTTCTGTGCAATACAGTGTAGACACAGCATTTAAAATACTGGACACAGCAAGAACAAAATTATTTTCTTCTTCTTCTTGAAATTGATTACTTTGATTACGAGCTATGCTCTCAAGTAAAAAATTAATAGTCCTGGGAAAAGGTGCAGTTATAAAAGTCATTATTTGAAGGGGCCTGCAATTTGATATGAAATAAATGGGTAGGTAGTGGAAGGCCTCGTCAGTGGCCCTTCTTTAATCTCTGTGTCTCTGTAGAGTGGCCGTGGGCCACAAGGTGCTTCCGTCCAATAAGCTGCGTAAACATCCTTGTCCTCAGTGTGGATTTGTAACTTACCTAGTCAGACAGACCAGGACAAGTACTAGGGAATTAAACTAATGTGCATTAACTACTGCTGCTCCTTTGTGCCTCATTATCTCCACAAAATCTAGTAGCTTTAACTCAATGACACCTCCTTTTTCCTATGCTCTAAATAGCAATACCATTAGAAAGTTGCAGAGTGGCTGTGGAGAGTTCCATGTATTACCTCACAGGTAAATGACTTAATAAATTAATTTGATAATTTAAAAAAATACTACAACCTTATTTAAACGTATATGTGAATTTCCTGTTAGTAGAAGATGACCTTCAGGTCTGATTAGACCTTTAGCTTAATGAAGACCCGTGTTAGCAAGAGGTATGAAATACGTACTGACTTTCCTGATGTTTCCACTTTGATCCGGTGACAATTGTGCCAGTTCATGTTCTGTAACTGACGTTTTGGAGTCATTGATGAGGGCTGTTACAGGGTTGTGATCGAGGCATGACATGGCAATGAACAGGATATATGAACTTACAAAGAAGAAAATATGAGCTTAAATCTAAGTATGAAAAAAAGTTTATTATCTTGCGATCAAATGTACTCTATGTCAGAATACTTCTCTCACTGCTGAATTGGACTCGGCTCAAACTGGTGGCTACCAGATCTGGATAAGATGAAGGACTCCATAAAGCTCATTAGTGATGTCTTGAGATGTGTAGTCCCATCCAGTTTCTTTGACATTTAACGTGCCATAACTTTGCCAGTGGGGAATGTAATCGAGTATGTGAAGCAATGCTACATCATTATATCAACTGCAAAATAGAAAATGTCAGACATGAGAATTTCTGTAGCTGTCTGAGCAGCTGCCTGAGGCCTCCAGCCATAACTCTTACTCATCAGCTTTGTTAGAAGGTAACTTCACCGAGGGTGAAGTTATGGTATGGTAATGGCAGGAGAGAGTCCACAGAAACCTGCAGGAGGGCATAATATCCATGACCACAGCACGACAAATTTCAGGCTGCTGTTTGACCTGATCTATGAGTTAAATATAGCGGTAAGAGATATTTCGAGGCAGTGACCTGCTGGGAGAATCTCCCAGGTAAAAGGTGGAGGACAGGAGCATTCCCTGTGAGGAAATGTCCTCGAAAGGACTGTGGGTGTTGGTTGACAGCCGGCTGAACCCAGGTGGCCAAGAAGGCCAACGGCATCGTGGCCTGTATCAGAAATAGTGTGGCCAGCAGGAGTAGGGAGGTGATCGTGCCCCTGTACTCGGCCCTGGTGAGGCCACACCTCAAATCCTGTGTTCAGTTTTGGGCCCCTCACTACAGGAAGGACACTGAGGTGCTGGAGCATGTCCAGAGAAGGGCAACGAAGCTGGTGAAGGGTCTGGAGCACAAGTCTTCTGAGGAGCGGCTGAGGGAACTGGGGCTGTTTAGCCTGGAGAAGAGGAGGCTGAGGGGAGACCTCATCGCGCTCTACAACTACCTGAAAGGAGGTTGTAGCGAGGTGGGGGT
>NW_009216143.1:0-512 GCF_000690835.1 Fulmarus glacialis | reverse complement strand
TGGTTGAGTCACCATCCCTGGAGGTATTTAAAAGACATGTAGATGTGGTGCTTAGGGACATGGTTTAGTGGTGGACTTGGCAGTGTTAGGTTAATGCTTGGATTTGATGATCTTAGAGGTCTTTTCCAACCTAAACGATTCCATGATTCTATGAGTCACGGGAACAGTCCACTTCCACAGACAACAGAAAACATGCTTTCAAGCCCAAAATGCGTTAGGGAAACTAGCTGATGAATACGCAGGAGGAGGACAAATGTATCATACAAAGGATAGACGAAAGATATATGCCTGAGGAGGAGGCGTTTCATATATAATTGCCCAGCCAAAGAAAGGGGTCAGGAGCAGCCAGAGTAGTAGAAATCGTACTTCAGGATTATACAACAGCTATTTTGCTTCTTGGGCGGGCACACAAGCGCTGCTGGCTGCGCCGGCATAAGGACACGCCAAAGCGGGCGGAGGTGAAGCACAGCCTGGCTGAACGCCGGGCGGTGAAAGCCCGGGGGCGGGGAACC
>NW_009216142.1:3707-28400 GCF_000690835.1 Fulmarus glacialis | reverse complement strand
CTGCTTGCTGTACTGCCGCACTGCTGATCCTGTTACCGTGCTGTGCCTGGGAACATGTTGGTAACAGCGATGGGGATGCGCCTGGCCTGGCAGATGGCCAGGGCATCGCTGCTGTTTCTGTGCTGCTGTACTGGGCAGGCTGGAACTCCAGTGTGAACATGAGTCGAAGGGACTGTGACCTGTGGATGAGTCCACGTGGGAGCAGGACACCCCGAAGTATCTGTGGCCGTGGATAAGCCCATGCCTGAGCAGGTACGTCTCGAAATGTCTGTGGCCATGTTATGTCTGTGCTGCAGCAGGTAGACCTCTGAAGGGGTATCCGAGTCCACACCAGAGCAGGTAAACCCCGAAGCATCTGTGGCTGTGGATAAGTCCATGCTGCAGAAGGTACACCTTGAAACATCAGTGGCTGTGCATGAGCTCATGCTGGAGCACCTCAAAGCGTGTGGCCATGGATAAGACCATGACAGAGCAGGTACACCCCTGGAGGGACTGTGGCCATGGGTAAGGCCATGGTGGAGCAGGTTTACTTCTGAAGGGACTGTGGCTGTGGGTAAGGTTGCTGGCTGGGGTTAAACCACAACATCCTGTTATAAGCAAGTGTTTAGTGTCAGGTCAGTCAATGTAATTGTACAAAAAAAAAAGAAAGAAAAAAATGAAAATAAATAAAATATTTGGTTTCGTGATAATTAAGAACATCATCCCACTAAGCCATAATCTAGGTGTTTCCACCCGTCCAGTCTTATTTAGGGACTACGAACATTTTTAACAAGACAGACTCCTTCAAAAATAGGCAAAATGAAGTATTTTGTACTTTTGTAATCTGCAAGAGAACTGAAAAAAACCCACCTAATGCAAGCATGATTTTTAGCATCCGTTTTGAAGAAAGGGTATCTAGTTAAAGATTCATGCAGAACAGTGAACTCAGCATAAATCACCAAGAGGTTACGTAATGAACCTAGTGAGGATAAAACTTGATATTACTGATATTGTGAAGGTAACAAATGCTCAGAAACAATATTTCAAAGAGTTTTCTTGGAGTTTTTTGATGCATCATAAAGAAACAAAACAGGATTTGGCCATTTTTTAAATACATATTTTTAAATCACCTTCAAATAAAAACTTTCATAGTTTGGAAATAGCCTAACTGTTCCAAATTCATTTAAATCCAGAGGTATGAGATTTCCTGGTCCTAGTTCTGTCTCGCTGTGACGTGCCTACAACTGGTTTATTCTCCCTCTGTACTGCATAATGAAATGGAGGGCAGGAAGAATTTCTACTTTTGCAAAGACGTAGGGAAATAAAAAGCAAATCTTCTCTAAATTCAACTTGATTTCAAGTCATTCGTACTTGGAAGTGGAAGTCCTGATAACATCACTAATAGTCAGAAGAAAAAGGGTCAACTAACATCAAATATAGGGAGTATACAATTAAGTTAGTGTTTCTGCAAAGAAAAACATTATTTTAGGGGTGTTTTCTGCCAACTGGTGGTCACACATATCAGAGGTGGTCACTGAGCTGAGTCTCCCGTCCTGCCTGAGATGCCCCTCTGTGTCTCTGACCCACGTACTCTTTCATCCAAGGCTTGAAATGAAAATTAGCTGCAAAGAATTTCTGTCTGTTAGGCACATCCACGGGTTTTGTGATTCCCTACAGGCTGCTTTTTGCGTCCCTGTGGGAAAACTGGAAAAATCCTCTTGCACCCACAGTTGTGTTGATGTTAACCAAAGGATAATCTGTGGCACAGTTGGAGCCCATCAGGTAGCTCAGTGCCCGCTCCCTATTACAGCTCCCCTTCTCAGCAGCGTCAATGCAGCTCTGCTAATCAGTAAAAACATACCATCCTCCTTTCATTACACAGAGACTCTCGGTGCCAAAATACTCTCTCATGTATCCTAGACTTCCAGTAACTCCATTGGCACAGTGAAATTGCACTGTAGAAAATGAGAACAGAGTCTGGCCCCCGGCTGAGATCTCATTTTGGGGTAGATGACAGCTGTGGGGTTTGGAGCATCAGGTTACTCAGAGGCCAAGCTGAAAGCTGAGACAGACAAAGTACTGATTGCCATTTTTAAATTTCAGTTTTTCATAATAAACATAGACACCTGCAACACAACACACAGTCTATACATACTGCTAATAACCTCTCAGCAAGTTACATGACTAAGATTTTAGACATGTCTTGAAAGGAAAGATGGAATAATAATTATGATCTTATGCAGGAAACAGAGCATATAATGGGATGGATACATTACTCCCCCAAATGAGGTGTCATTCACCTTTTTCCTCTCGTTTTTTTCAAAACTGGAAGCAAACTGAGTAGCAAAAGCCCCTAGATCAAACAACAGAATTTGTACCCCAAAAGAACAAAAAAAGTCTCTTCGTGTGCATTGCTCCTCAAGGTGCTGAATGGAATTTGTGGTACTTGGGAGAAACACATAACGCTGAGTTCACTGCAGGCTTTGAATCTGGCTGCCTGATATCAGGCAACGACTATGAACATTTGATATTTTTCCTTTATTTCTTTAAATATTTACTTAAGTATGCTAACCTTAAATACTAAGCCAGCATTTACAAAGAAATATTTGGGAGTGTAAAATCATCACTGCTAATAAAAAAATAAATACTGTAATATAAGCATTGGAAATACTTGCAGCTTACTTTTTTCAAAACATTGTTTAATGACTAACTGTTAAAAATGGAAGGAGAAAGAAAAGTTGGTCCTTCTTGGGAACAGGACGTTGCAAGATATAGTTCTTAGTTGTTCATGAAGTCAGTCTGTTTTGCAGTTTATATTACTTATGATTTGCTGAAACTAAGTAAATTTTGCATCTTAAGAAAACTGAGTTAGATTAATTGAGTCCAGATCACCTGGATTTTCAGCAAGTTAAAATCCACAACAGATGCAGATTTAATTCTTAAAATCCAGTGCTGCCTAAATTCAAACACAAATTAGCATACCGCAGGCTTTCTAGTAACATCTATTGCCGTATTGTGGACCTGGTAGATACCTCTCATTTTAAGGTATGTTAATGCCACACTCGTATCATATTCCCAAACCATTTTTCCACATCAGTAATGTGTATCTCATAAATTGTTTTTCGGGTCTGAGCGGCATTAGGTGGTTGCAAAATCAGGGTTGTTTATGCTGTCGCTTAGTAATAGCACAGTTAAGATCTCAGGTAAATACACCTGTCCTGACCTGCTTGGGTCTGCTTGTTTATTTGCCATTTCTTTTTAGCAATTTTCCTTTTAGTTTGTACCTGCTTTTATGCAAGCCCCTTTATGGAAGGTTAGCTATCGTAATTGGTTTTGTGTTTTCAAAATTTGAGCAGGCTGTCTCAGTAATGTTTTAATCTTTTATTACAATGGGTGCTCGTGAGCCTGGTGGGAGTGCTGTGAAAGGGATGAGTGAAGATCTGTCTTATCTTCCCCGTCCAACCAACTACTATGCAGCAGTCAGATATGGGGGTGGGAGACAGGCAGAAGCACAGGACAAAGAAGCTCATCTTAAGTACAGATGATGGACGGTAACACAGTTTCAATGTGAAACTGAAGCCCAAAACATAATGTTGTTCAGCCTGTATAACATAAAAATGACTGTAAAGACCTTGCAGATCTTTGCTTCCAAATGTTTTTAATACCTGACATTTGGGATAAACTAGCTTGTACCAAAGAGGGTTGGGTTTGGGTTTTTGGGGGAAAAATTTGATTTACAGAAATATTTTTATGAGTCCGTATGTTATTTCTGGCTGTGTTGGTTTAGCAGAGCCACGAGAGAAGGCAAATGCCATTAGAAATGATCCCAATCTCCAGTCATTTTAGTAGCAGGACATTAATAAAAGGCAACCAAGAAGCCCTCATGAGACCATTGCAGCACATCACTGTAGCTTTAGTCTAAGTTTTAATTCATTTTTACACTTGTTAAAATTGAGCACTCAAAGAAAAAGTTGCCGGATCATGATAGATCCACCTCCAACTGGATATCTGGTTTGACTTAAAGACTTAAAATAATGATCCTCTGCCATATGTTGAATATAACTTGAGGTTTTTAACAAAATATGTCTTAGATTAAGTGTACAGTATATGCCACAGCACCGTTGAGTTGTTTCTCTGAAGAGAAGCAGCATTGCTTCTGCTCTCCAGTTGGGAGGACTTTCCCTTCAGGCTAAATGAGACAACAAATTAGGGGTGGGCCCTTCAGTGTGGTCTTTCACAAGTGGAAGGTGCTGCACTGTCTAACCAGGGAGGTTTCTGACTAGGGAGGTGTAATAAAGTTAGATAAAAAACAGCTGAAAATACTGAATTCGGTATTACCGATGCAGCTGCAGGCTGCTCCACTCCTGTGTGAAAGGGGAGGTCTGGGCACATCCTGAAATGTGCATATCAAAGAAGAGGAAAAGCTAACATTTACTTACATGTGTACATATGAACAAACATGGCACATAAAATAGCTATGAAAATAATATTTCTTTAATAATTATGTTACTAATAAGCACTACTTGGGATTTGAAATTTTTACATATACATAACAATTGTTTCAAATATTTGTAAACCTCAATAAATTATAACAGTTTCTTAATGAGCTATTGTATAAAAGTATACTTAGGTGATTTTGGAAAAGCATGTGAATTCCCGTATTGGTTGTAATGGCTTCAAAGGAAAGATTACTTGCAAGTTTGGTGTTATTTTCCCTATTTTTGAAAACTAACTAACAACATTTATTACTCCAAATAGCATAATGTGTATTTTCTAAACACTTCCGGAACTCATCTTTCCAATTGTTGCTATCGCTTATTTCTAACATGGTGCCAAGGTACAATTACCTGAAATTACTTTTGTTTTAATTAATTCAAATATATCTTCTGACAGCCTTGGCTAGCTGAATTAGCTCTCTCTAGTAATTCCAAGTGTCTGCAGTGAAACCCACTGGCAAGAGCAGGGCAGACCAAGTGCAAGTTTCCTGTCTCTGTCATCCAAAAAAGGCTCCTCTCGTGACTTCAGTTTGTTTTAATGAGAAATTTATGGATCCTTCCCTTCCCCCTGTCTGCATGCAAACACGAACGTTGCTGTAATCTGGAGCCATACCATTATACCAGCAGCAAGTTGCTGTTGTAATCAAGGATGCTCTGATTGAGCAGCGGAGTGATGGGTCTAGAAAACTACAGGCTAGATGCATTAGTGCATCTAATCTAGTGACCCCAGACAACATCAGAGGTCACTGAGAGGGCACTAAAACAGACTCGTGACACCCTGAGCAGTACAGCCTTACTCTCAGAATAGCTGTGACAGCACAGATATATGAAATGTATCTGTGTCAATTAAAAAAGACGTGTGTGTGTTATATGTTGTGGTGGCGGTGAAGGCTGCGTGAGGTTATTCTTTCATGTATACACGTTACTGTAAAAAGGAGTACCTCCAAAATGCCTCTATATGCTCTTGATTTCATGTTGTCAACATGCAAGGGCAACAGAGTTCTATAGTTGTAAATTTTTCTGGCAAAGTCATGGGGGACACGAAAGAGAAGCAAAAAGCATTTAAAAGAGTACATCATGCTTCTGCTGAATTTGTCCATTTAAAATCTACCCAGTAACAAGAACAAAAACGTTTTAAGCCTTTTTGTGGCTCCTGACACATTAGATATGAAATACCATCTGCAGTTCTGTTTCTAAGAGTGTTGTGTTGCTTCAGGTTATCCGAGGATAGCAAACATCTCGGCATGTGATGCTGCATAAAGTGACACAAGACACTGTGTCTTGTGTCATCACACTGCACAAAATGCACAAAGAAACCAGGTTTTTTAATTTGTTTGTTTGTTTTTAAAGTGAGTGGAAAAATGATAGTTTCCAAAGATGACTCAGAACAACTCATATCCTTGTACGAACCCTTCTTTCCCTCTTCCTTATCCTCCAGCCCATAATTGTTTCTCCACCACAATGAACAGGTAGCCTGTTTCAGGCAGCATAAATATCTGGTACAGAGAAGATTAGAATGGATTTTCACAATTTAAAGCTAAAATATGTGAACAAAGGAAGGCAGAAGATTAGCTATTAATCCCTATTCATGGGAAGGCATTGCTTTATCAAAATAAACACCAATTGCTTGAGATAACGTTATTAATCATCATCACACTGACAAGACATTGTAATGCATCACATTTGCTGTGCATCACAACTGTGCGTTCTACTTTATAGGCAAATCAAAGACAACGTCCCTATCTTGCAGAGCTTACAATGCTGGGGAGAGCGGGGAAGGTCCTGCAAACAATTATTTCCAGATGAAGTGCTTACAGAGTCATGTATCAGGCGCTCTATATAGATCCTAGGAGATACTTGGATATGAAATGATAATAAATAAAAAAATCATTTGTTTGTTTTGTTAGAACTTCACAATCTTTGAGACCTTCCTTCTTTTTTTTTTTTTTCCTAAAGTTTCTGCAGCTGAAGAGGGGAGCAGAGAATTGTTTATTGGTTTGGTTGATGAATTGCATGTTTACAGGGAGGCTTAGAGGATTTTGAAAGAGCAGATGGAAGATATGGACTGATGGGGAGAGAGGCAGGAGGGGGGATGGTGGGGTGGGCAGAGTGGAGAGACAGATTGGCACAGGGAGATGAAACGCGACAAGGAGAAAAGCAGGCAAAAGCGATGCAGCGCAGGCCACAGATGAGATGTGAAACTAGAATTTGATGTGAAAAGCTAAAGAAAGGTACTGACAGGAGATGAAAAGGGCCGGCCAGAGACGGAGCACGTGTTTCCAAGTGATTCAGATGGAAAGACTGGAGGGCGATAAAGCAAGAGGCCTGGTAACTGTAGGTTGTCAAAGTTAAGGAATGAAGTAATAAGGTTTTGGGGCTGGGGGAATAAAAATAATAATGAGTACAGAAAGGGATCAGCAGGTCCCAGAGGGCATGTGGAAAGGGAGACAGCAAGGCCAGCACAGCCACTCATAGCTACACAAGAGACGAGATGTCCAACCTCCTGTGCACCCAGTCCTCACACTGACGCACCAGGCCAAAGCCAAAATATGAGGGGACAGAAGGGTCAGGAACAGGTTACAGAATGAAAGGGAAAAGAGCTGAAAGAGACCAATATGGACCTCAAGTCCGTTGGCAGTGTGATCTGAAAGGAAGGTTGCAGTCAGCAAGAGGATAGTGGCTAAAAAACACCCCCAGCCTGCCACCTGAAGCAAGCCGCAGCCCCAGGTGGCACACAGGATGCCCAAGGGATGAAGGTAATCAAATGTAGACATGAGATTCACAGAAGAGAAGGAACTTCTTAATAAAAGATCCTCTAAGCAGGTCAATGAGAGGGGAAGGGTGGAATTCAGAGCTGGACACTTCTCACCACTCAGGCTTGATTTTGGGGCAGAGATCCTAAATACGATCAGTCCTTTAGGGGCTGGCAGATGAAAGGGAAGAGAGAACTGCTCCCTTTTTTTAGCTGTACCCACAGCCCAGCAGCCAGAGACCTCCAAGCATAAGGATGAAGGAGATAGATAGATAGGCAGAAGGGATTCCACATAATTTCCTATATTGCTTTGTGAAATTAGTTGATGAAAGGTATCAGCAGAGACAAAACATGTCACTGTGGACGAAGGTGGAAACATTTTCGTACTAGCATCCAGAAGGATACGCCTGTGAGTATCTGAGATGATAGTTCCACTAACTGCAGGTCTTCTTTGATTTTAAGTTACCTGCTGTTGGGCAAAGACATGTGATAAAAATTAAAAGTTCAGAAAGGTGTTCTACCATAGTCCATCAAAAACACCACCACCTGGTAATATCAATGCTGATGATAGCCAGAACAGAAATTCACTCTCAGCTTATTGATATAATTTTTGAGTGCTTTGAATATATACACTGAACCAGCATGTAGAAGTAGCAATAGAAGGAAAATACTACGATGTTGAGCAGCTCCTTCACTTCTGCGTGCCTAAGGCATTATGATAATGACTTCCTTTGTAAACTACTGTGAGGTTATTTCCTACAGAGGAAAGCAGATATGTAAGTGTCATGTATTATTACAGTACTGATGAGGATCGGAGCACTGCCTTACTGTCTTTTGTTTCTTAGAAAGGAGAATCATTACTCAAGAGGATGATCCTTTTTTTTTTTTAAGAATTTGCAAACGTTTAGTTAGTCATTTTAATTTATCACTTGTCTCTAAGGAAGGTGAATGTGGTTACCTTCCACAATGAAGACAGTCAGACACAAATCAAATTTATGAACTGGCCTGCTTTACAGTTCATAAGCCTCTGGCTTGCTTCCCCCTTTTATGCTAAGGGTCAAGCAGATTATAATTCATATCCTATGCCATAAATCTCACTAGGCCACAAGAGGGAGCAGCTTTCAGAGGTGCAGGCAGACAGGGAAATTTTTGGAAAGAGAAAAAAAACCCTCCAATTAACAAAAACAACCACTCGGGAGATCCTCAGTCTCAGAAAATAACAAAGAAAGAGTGGCATTCTCCCAGCCAGCTGGGTGGTATTTCAAATTTTGTACCACATAGCCAGCAGGCTCAGCCTTCGTGCTGAAGTGGACAGCAGGTAGATATTTGCTCTTCACAAATGACTCAATTTAACAGATATTCCTGTGTTCATTTCCAAACCTTTTCCTGGGCTAATATTAACACTTTCTCCCAGCAGAAGACAGAAGTTGCAGCCTTAACACCTCAAGCCAGGTAAGTGTAGGGTCACCTCTTTGAAAAAGAAGTATTCCTTTGGAGAACAGTTGCAGGTGAAGCCGATGCTATAAAAAATAATCGACAGATGAAGACTCAGACCACGTTTCCAAGCCACCTGCTTTATTTCAGCACCTTCTAAAACACCTGTACTTCAAGGTTGTTTTTCCTCCTTTTTTAAAAAAAAAAAAACAACCCACAAACAAATACAACTCCCTTCCCTGGCTTTCTCTAATCTTGGCAAAGGAATCTGTTCACTTAAGCAAATTGCTGTGAGTTGAAGCCTATTGCAATGGATCTTACCTCTTGCAGGAGCCATTAGCACAGGAAGATGGATTTTCTGCATCAGGTGAACCTGCATGCCCAGGCAGACCACTGCCCCCTTCACTCTGCTGCACAGTCACACGCTGAAGCAACATTTCTGGGTCAGACAGGTAGAGGCACTGTGTTGTGCGGTATCTTGAGGACCACACGCTTATGTAGTAGAAGCAGATATTGGTCTCCCCTCGTATCTTTGCTGGCACAGACACTTCCAATGGGATGGAGTCACAACAACACTTTTTAAAAATCACTGATTAGTCCTCATTCAGTTCATAATGTGGTTTCAGGTGGAATTTCCTCTCTTTCTGGACTGCAGCTTTCTTTAGTACACATCAGAATATCAACAGAAACATTTTTTTTCCTTGAATACTCACAAAGCACAGTGAAAACTCTGGAGGACATTTGTCTTTTAAAATGTCACATCAGTGTATCTGCAAACAGCATGATCACTTGTCGGACTGGTGTCCCTGCCTGCCGCATGGCTGTAAAACCTGATTTTGCAGTAGAGCACAGTCTCCTAACTGCCCACGTGCACCCACATGTCAGTGTGCAGAGGGGCACTACTTTTGCCTATGCTCCCTGACTCCTTTGGAAAAAGGCACCCGAATGGTAGAAGTACCTGGTGTACACTGGCATCCCACCCCTTCGCGCAGAGCAGGTCTTACTGCCACACCTAAAAGAAACACAAAAGCCTGGACAGTACAGATGCAGCCAAAGTGCACTGATTCAGCTGAAGAATTCAAGTTTGCATCAGGTGTTAAACCTAATGGCAGTGTCTAAAGACAGTTATAATTTCCTGGAGCCCCTGTGATCAATTTATGGAATCAGGGGAACAAGGGGAGAGATGACAAAGATGTAACACTAAGGCTTATGGTCCCTTTGGGATCCTCATTCCCAAAGCAGCAATTCTCACTTCCCCCACGCACCATAGGAAGGGTTTGGTGTCTAAGAGAGACACTTTCTGGTGTGAAATGCTAGGGACAGCAATGTCTAACGTATGCAGGTGCATGACTCCCGGCTACATCCAACTGGGGTTCTCAGCTCTTTTGGAAGCAGGCAGCTAGGCTTCATTGCTACGGTATTTCAAGGAGGAAGGTCTTTCCCTGTGCCCTGTTGTATGCACAACCAGACTTAACTCAATGGTCCCGAGAGCAAGAGCTTACTTGAAGACAGAGAGACCAGCTTTCAAATTCTCTTCTGGCTTGATTGAGAGCAAGGATTCGGATTCAGGTCTCCCATTCCCCACTCTATCCACAAATGAGCTTTTCTTCTCTTTAAGCTATATAAATCCCTTTGTATAAATAATGAAGTGTTCATTGGGCTAGACAGGGGAATGGGAAATGTAAGGGAGTGATTCTGCAGCCTGCTAGTTAGCATGCTCATCTGGAGTGTGGGCAAGTCAAGTCCAAACCACTGCTGCAATGACTAGTTAATTATTCATACAAAACAGAACAGCTTCTATGGGAGAGGCGGAGTGCAATTATCCAACAGATTGCCAGTGGATCTACTCTCCTGGGATGTGGGAGAGCTGAGTTCAATCCCCACTTCAAATCAGGGTGAGGGAAGTTTTGAGAATGGCCTGTTACTTTGCAAGTTAGTGCTAACCATTTGACTGTTGGGTAGAGTGCATGGACACAGATAATTCTGGTAAAATCCAAATTCTACTCCCCTTGGTACAACTGCTCTCCTACCATGAAAACTCGTGTATCAAGGGTGAGACTTCTTTGTTGTATAAAAACAGGTTGTACATCAAGCAAATAATCTAGATTTCCTTCACAGTAGTGGGAAAAAAAGATCAAGGACATGCTCTGAATGCAATTCATCTCACTAATAAAAAATCAGTGAGATAATTTCTTCTCCAGAAGTTTTAGCTGACGGTAAAGGAGCCAGATGTCCAGTTTGGATGCAGATCTAGGTCTGGGAGATATCTAAAGTCAGCTGAGAGGAGCCCCACTCAGGTTTCCATGATGCATCTTGTGTCATGATGCAGCCAGTCATGCAGCAATGGGAGTGCCCTGACGCTCAGCGCTAAGCAGCAGCACAGCCTCCTCTGGGGCCAGGAGAGCCCCAGGCCTCACTAAGTGGCACATGCTCTCCTTGCAGTGCTCTCTCCATTAGCCGTGTAAAATTGTTTTTTCTTCTTTGCTCCCTTACTTCAGTCTTTTGGTTTTTTTAATTGTGCTTGAAATATACATCACAATAGCTGCTGCTTTTTTCTAGGGCTTACACCTAGAACTATAAAATGTTGTCAGCCTGCAGAAAGATGGTATAACTAAGCAGTACATGATTTGGTTTTGGTTTTATTCAGTTTATAAATTCCAAACACTGGGAAATCCTACTTTATATGGCAATGTCATTTAATGGAAGGGCATAGTCCCTCCTTGGTGCTTGTACTAAAAACGCCAGTAGAATCAATGAGTGATAGCATGCACATCCCACTAACATTAACAGGGATCTGATCCACCCAATATGCTTGTGGCAGCTCTCTCAGTGAGATTAGCTCCTCAATCCCCTCCAGAGGGGAAAGCCACAAGTGAGTAGAATTAAAATTTTTTCTAGGTTGTTTTCAAATTAAACAAGTAATAAAGTCGCATGACTCTGTAGCCTGACTCTGTAGCGTGCATCACGTCTTTAAATGCAATATTAGAATGTCATTGTCATCTCACAGCAGATGGGGCAGGGGTTCCTCCTCACAGTAAAGTTTCCTAGGGAAGCACGCTAGGGAGAACATTTTGGCAGGAAAGCCCCTGTATAGTAACGTCATCCAAACATAGAGGTATTGCAGGGTGAGAAGCAGGGGAAATGCTTGAGTCTTACCAGCGGCAATATGGGTGTAGGACATGGGTCAGAAAACACATTGGGCTTTGGGTTGTTGCTTTGTCTGACCTCCAAGAGACAGTGCACATGTAGCTGGAGAGGCTAATGGGAAGGAGTAAAAAGGCTACTTTGACATGCAAAATGACACTTAGGAAGTACTCAAATCCAAGAAAATAATCCAGAAAACCCACACTCCACACTCCAGTAGCTGCAAAGTTTGTCTGAGCTTTGAGTAATTGGATACCAACTTATCCATCCTAAAATGTCCATGTCCAGTTCCTGGTGTGCACAGGTTCTCGTAGTTCTGGCTATGCAGGGGCTACGCAGGATGTATACTTCTGCAGCAGAGGTTAAAGCTCCCTTCTGAAACTTCTCTGGACCAGAGTCTAAGAGATGGACCTCTCTCTTAACAGGTTGCACATGAGTATCTCATTCTCTGCTCCAATGAACAAACTTGAAGGCTACCAAAAGACACCAGGCATTAGCCTTGGTGGCTGTGTTTTAAAGAGAAGGAGCCTGGCTCAGTTTGGCAGCCAAAGACTCTGAATCCCAAGTCATGAAAGTGCCATGCTCCAGCAAGGAACAGCAGCTTAGACACAGCTTTGCTCCACACTTGGTGCTGGTGACCTCTCTGTAAAGACCTCCTCAGTGTGTGTGTCGTTGTGGCTCAGGTTCCTGCAATGCCTCCCTCTTTCCAGACGCTGGGCCTAGGCTTTCATTGTGGGTCTCTGATTCACCCTGCTGGGGCAACAGGCTTCACTTTCAGGAACCTTGAAAGAACCGCCTTGCCTTGCCTTTGGTGATTTCTCTTCATCCATGCCACGCGAAAAAGCGCGGAGCAGATCCATGTCTCTGATCCCGATGCTTGTGCTTGGGATCCCACACCACAATGCCCACTCCCTCCGTCACTAACATAGAAAGGGATGTTACGGCAACTTTCTTTCCTTCTTTTGTACATTTTTTTTCCTTCAAAAATTGTACAAGCAGTAGAAAGGCACAATACATCCTTTTTTGCCTTTGGAGCTGTATAACATAAGCTGCACAGCAGATGTGTTCAGGAAACAGTTTGCAACTTTGCTTAACCTACAAATTTATGAACATTGCTACACAATTTTTGTGGCAATAAATAGTTAACATGAAAATGAACTACACAAATGCAGGAGTATGTGTACTTGATTTATAGAACTAGTATACATCTCTTTGCCTATATGAAGCTGAACACATCCAATTATCAGTGTAATTACAGGGCAATTCTCTCTCTTCCACATCGTGCAATTTTATTTTAGATTTGAACAATACACATATATGGTTTGTCTGGTTTTTAATAGCTACCATATTGCTCATCCATTCTGTTAGTTGTATAACTTTATTTAACATTCCCCATCTCCACATGGTTCTCAATTTGTTTTTTTAAGTTTCCTCTTGAAGGGAATTGCCACTCATTGGTGGCAATTGTATTTGTTTCAACTCAGAGCTGATTTCCAAGTGCTGTTCTTCAAGCAGGCATGAATTGCCTCTAAAAGCATTCCTATATAAATGAAGTATCCCTTCTTACATGGAGTGCACTAAGCTGGAATTGTGCATGGCATGACATTACCATTATGTTACATTGTTCACAGATTTTTGCTCCGTTCACTCCATTCCCTGTCTTCAAAAAGCGGGGAAGGACCTCTCTGTGCTTCCCAGCTGTGCTCTGAAGGTGTTCTCTGTGGGACCTACTTTAAGCTAGATCTGTCAGTGGATATCACCCCAAAACACTTGCCCTCAACTACCATTGAATAATTTTTGCCCAAAGCATCTTGCCAGCTCACAAGGAAGATTTCTCTTGCAAATTCATCCTGCTGTTACTCTTAAAGTTTGCTGCACTACAGTCTGAGCTACTTGCCTTGGGTATGGCTGAAATTGTACTCATATACAATATTTAATCTTTGTTTTGCAGGGATTCACCTAGCAGGTGTTAGTGAAGGCAAACCCACCAAAGGAGAATGGGTTCTCACCATCCGCTTAGAGGGGAATGGTTCTAGCATGACGTGTATATTTTTGCACAGTGATTTCTTTTCTGGAGGGAAGATAATGAAAAAAGTGACTGTCAAATGCTTTCCCGTAAAATCTACATTGCTTATCCTTCTGTGCACAAAACCTACTTTGGTTTGTTTCAGTTTGTGTTTATGTCTTTACTTGACCTCGTGTGAATCATCTGTTATTTCAGCTGGTTTTGTCCTAGGCTTTTTTGCCTGTTTGCTGATCAATACCAATTATCCAGCTGAGTCCAGGTCCAATGCCATGACAATATAAGCTTGGTAGCTGCATGGTTACTGATTCTGAGCTGTGCTGGTTTTGGCTGGGATAGAGTTAATTTTCTCCACAGTAGCTAGTATGGGGCTATGTTTTGGATTTGTGCTGGAAACAGTGTTTCAAAAACAGGGATGTTTTCGTTACTGCTGAGCAGTGCTTACACAGAGTCAAGGCCTTTTCTGCTCCTCACCCCACCCCACCAGCGAGCAGGCTGGGGGTGCACAAGAAGTTGGGAGGGGACACAGCGGGGACAGCTGACCCCAACTGACCAAAGGGGTATTCCATACCTTATGACGTCATGCTCAGCATATAAAGCTGGGGGAAGAAGAAGGAAGGGGGGACATTCAAAGTGATGGTGTTTGTCTTCCCAAGTAACAGTTAAGCGTGATGGAGCCTTGCTTCCCTGGAGATGGCTGAACACCTGCCTGCCGATGGGAAGGAGTGAATGAATTCCTTGCTTTGCCTTACTTTGCTTGTGTTAAACTGTCTTTATCTCAACCCATGAGTTTTCTCACTTTCACCCTTCTGATTCTCTCCCCCATCCCACCGGAGGGGAGTGAGTGAGCGGCTGTGTAGGGCTTAGTTGCCGGCTGGGGTTAAACCACAACATCAGCACTTTCCAGTATCTGAGAAGTTCATCTGTACCTCTGCCAAACTTTCACAGAAACATCGTTCTTTGTTCTGATTTCGGTTTTATTGCCAGTGGATATAATAAGAAACATTATATTTCTCCTAGGTACCTATTACTTTTCCAAACTATTTAAGATCTTGCTGGATCTTTCTTTAGTTTAGCTTTAAAGACAGATGTCAAAAAGCATCCTTTCCCATATGTTCTGTATTCAGTGTGGCACCCTGATAGCTGTCCTTCCTTTATCTTTTTCACATCGTTTTCCATGCTTCCCTGGAAAATTCCATTTTTCACAGATAGCCCATGTATACAGATTGCACTAGAGAATGAAGTATTGCTTACAGCCATGCCCGAAGTCATTCAACCAGCCACAGCAAAGAAGTTAAGCAGTGAAATTTATTTCACTTCTGGCGCCATGCTAAGAGACGCACTCAAAAATACATTTGCAGGAAATAACAGCAGCTTTATTGAATCTACTAAGTTATGAGCAATTCTGCATATGCTAGTAGACATTGCCATTTACTATAATAAATAATTATGCACACACAGAGCATACACCAATGCAGATAGCTGGAACTCTCAAGACTACTGTTTCTTCCTTGCTTACGAGTGAGAGATTTCTGGCTGCTTACTCAGATTGTTAAAAAAGATAGAGGTCAAACAGAAAAACAGTGCAAACTAGCAAGAAAAATAACTGCACCTCCTCTGATGGCAGCAGATTACTGCAGGAGTTCTCATTTGCTCAAACCAGTGTTATTTTTAAGCAAATAATAATCTTAAGGTGATATCTACCCAACACCAAGTGACTTTGAAGCTAAGTTCACCATCCATCTATACTACTTACTTCCTGCAGTTTTGGTCCAGTTCGGGGCCGTTCAATTAGTTTGCTCAGGCGTGCACTAGGTATTAAAACATACTCTAGGACATGCTCTCCTGCACTGTAGATGAGCCTCAGAAGTGTCTGCCTGGCCAATTACCTCCATGTGTCCTACCTGCTGTTGTGGCATTGCCATGATCTGTGGGAGCAGATGCCACATGGGCCACAGTGTTTGGTAGCAGCCTGCACTTAGACTGTGCTTATGTTGTCCACCAGGACATTGTCAGGACACAGAGCAGCATTTGGGAATGCTTCATGCCTTTTCCACGCTCAGATAAAATCAGGCATAGTCAAGAAGACCCAAAGCTAAATAAGAAGAGAAGCATCACCTTTGCTTTCTGGACCTGCCTCCTCTCCATCTTCACCAACAAAAAGCCCCTGGATTTATGTTGTATTTATATGAATAAAATAAAACTCCCTACTGTATGCACGGTTTTCAAACAAACATATCATTGTTTGCCAGGGTAGAGAGTATCAGCAGCAAGCCAAGATGGAGGTCCCTGGCACCTCCCCACAGCTCTGTCGACTTCATGTGTCCACTCGCACACATGCACACTCCCTAGAGGCCACCCAGACTCAGTCTGGTGGTAAACAATAACAGGAGATCCACCTACTCCACAGACATGATTGCATCTTTCAGTGCAAAACACATTACCAGTGATTCAATCTCCAGACGCACAAATCATGCAATGACTTCTACCTATTCAGGAATTTAAGTGTGGTTGAGTCATTGGAAACAGCACAAAGTGCTGTGACTGGCAAAACAGCACGAGACATCTTAAAAGTAATTGTATTATTTTCTTAGTGTTTAAATTATGTGAAAAGTACTTCAGCCTGAAAAATAAAACATTCAAAAATTGCCAAATTTAGAATTTTTATGATGGCTTGTTAGGATCGAGCCATTAACTCCATGACTGACACCTTTCTCCACAGTCAACCCTGATCTTGAGGAATATTTTGAAGGGAGCAGAAGCTCTGACCACAGTGTCCAAGATCTACACGTCAGAAAGGTAACCAAAAAATAAGAATATTATTCATCTATTATTAGAGTGTCACTCTGTTATTGCAGTATTAGTCACCTATTATTTTTTTTTCTGAACCCAGGTGCCAAGGTTGCTCAGGAGGCAATGGAAAACTGAAATCAGTTTGCTTAATATTTTCTATCACCTCTGTTCAACACGAGCAGACCTGAATTTGTTTTGCACTGAACATTTCTCCTCAAAAATTTCTTTAGGTGTTACAATGACACAATGACATTTTCTGCAAAGAATTTAGCAGGCCTTTAATGCACAGGAAAACTTAAAGGCTTATGTATTCTATGCAGCCAGTTATCACAGCTGACAACATTTCTGATTGACTGGAAATAATTCCCTGGTGACATCAAAAAATCAGGGCTGCACTGTCAACCCTGGTTGAGTATATGGACAACTAGGATTTGAGGCTTGGTTCAGCATCAGTCCGGAAAAATACCAGAAGGGTGCAAGGAAGTGATCTGAAGCACTCGTGGCTAGGCAGAACAAATTGTCTTCGTTAAAGATTTCTCTAAAACTACCACTCACAAAGAAAAATATTGGGTCAAATGGGCCTTGCATGTGCAAAACTCTCATTTGCTTCAGCAACCGCCTCTTAATATAAACCATTTCCACACATGGACCTCTCTCTCTCCATCTGTGTTTTTAATACCTTGCCATTTGCACTCATGTTCCTTAAGGCAAAACTCTGCTTTTGGTTACACTAGTGGAAATGCAGTAGCGTTTCTCTGTATTAGCATAGTGAAGAGCAAAATTTGACCTAAAACTCTGAAACAGCTTTTATATGTATTTTTACTAGTGTGTTAGCAAAGTATAACAAACACCCTGCCAGCAGTTAGGTAAGTGGTATTTTCAAAATTCCATGGAAAGAACAAGAATACAAAGCCTGTTCTGAAAGGGATTGTTTCCAGCACTGTAACCAATTTCATGGCTGATAACACACACATCTACCACCAGATAAGCAAAGAAAATATGCTTGTGTGATTAACTACATCTCTGATGCCCTGGATGGTGCATGAGTGGCACTTTTCCCTCCTCTTACTTTAGAGCTACTTAACAATGCTGTTCCCATTGGATTCGACAAATTTCTATTAGCTTACTGTGAACAGGTCTTGATGCAACTAAGCATTTCAGATCACAAGATGTCAGAAGGGATGCCTGAAAATCCAGCGGGAGACTACACAAGCGTTTCAAACAAAACATAGTTCTCCTATGTTCTTAATCTGGAGTCAGCCCTAAGTGAAGTGCAGCATAAGGAAAGTTTTGGCCCTCCAGCTCACAATAAGCAACTTACCCACACCATAAAGGTGCTGGTGCTTATACATGATAACTAAATTGCTTCAGCCACTTCTGACACAATGCAGAAGCAGCACTTAGGAACATTCCCCAGGATCTTCTCAAGTTTTCTCTTGAAGAATTTCAAGAACATCACATATAATATTTAATCTTAATCTTAACTTTTAATTTAACTTTAAATAGTAAATTTTACCTAAAGGTATATAAAATTTTGTAAAGAAAATTGTCCTCAATCTCTTGTTCTGTTCTGTTAATCTGCATAAATCTCCATCAGATAATGTAAAACAAAACTATCAGTAAAACTATGTAAGTGACAATAAAAAGAAAGTAAACAGCTTTTTGAATCCAATCTAAGAACGTCTTGCAGAGAAAGGGAACTGAACGTACTATTCTGGTTTAAGCCCTTTTCCAATGACAATAACTTCAGAGAATTTCTGTTTTTTTATCATCTCCAAATGACCATTTTCCAGGAGGCTGAAATTGCTCCTACTGAAAAGGAGCCCAAAGAACAAAAGATCAGAAAATCCATACTACATCCCACCACTTACATTCCTTTGGCCAAGGATGGTGTAAATTATATGAAAAGAGCTGACAAATATATTTCTCACAAATAGTGTCATTCTCTGAATATACAAACTGGACTTTGTATGGGCAGCTTCCACTGAGGAAAACATACTATGGTAGTACTAATTTCTGCTGTATGAAACTATGTTTAGGATTTGTTGTCTTTTTGGAAAATATGCAAGCAATGTTTTGATAACTAATGCTAATTATTCCTAATGTAGAGTCAGAAAAGCCAGCCAACTAGTTTCTTGCTGATAAAGCCTGTTTTGGTCATGAAGATTAATATGTACAATAATAGTAAAAGTGCCTGTTAGTGGTTTAAGTTGCATCCAACAGCTCATTGTCAGTGGTACAGCTTTACCACCACTCTTGCCTGCTCACTTGTGGCCACTATAATTCTCCAACAATGCTTGCCCAGCACACACTTCCTATCACCAAGTAACTACCAATGGCCCACTCTAGGGAAATCACTGCATTTCTGGAACACTTTCCTCACATGGAGCAGTGAGATCCCTGTTGCTGCTGTCTGCTGCAGCAATACAATTCTAAACAAGAAGAAAAAATATGAAATAGGCCTATATTGATGTTCTGATAGAATATATTTCAATAACCAGCTCATGAGCAACATTCATAACTGTCTGTCATGCAAAAAGTATGACAGATAACTGATTTTATGATTATACAGGACATGGGAGGGGTTAGGACAAAATCCTGAGAAGTCCTAGATACCCCTGAGTTTAGGCCAAAGTCAGACTTTCTGACCACGATGATCAATGCAATATTTGCAAAAACAGCTTGTCTTTTTTGAATCATCTTTTAAGAACAAATAATAGGACATTGACTATATGAAATTACTCAGATCAACACCCAATATGCTATTGGGTGAAACAAAGTGAGTCTTTAGAAAAGTTTTGAGCAGAAAGGGTATATCCACTGTAACGAGCTGAAACAGGAGAAAGAGACCAGAGAGGCAGAATACGGCATGTGCATGAATGGTCACAGTCTTATTGCTCTGCTTTAATCAGAGATAGCATCTTTCAACCACGTAAGCCCATCTTCTGCAAGATTTTTAGGCAACTCACTTTTGGTGGGACATGGGTATCCAGGTACCTTTGTATCAGATAGCCTCCCAGTACAGTTCTGAAGTATTGGTTTACTTACAATACCTAGAGAGGAGTGCTGCTTGCTGAATCTCTCATTATCAGCTTGGTGCAACCCAACTCCTCTTCATTGCAATTTCTTCCCAGCCAGGCACTGCTCCAGACTAAATCAATTTAAAGTTGAGACTAACAAGACCACAGTCCAGAGAAGTATTTGCCTGTTTCAATACACAGTGTGATCAGCATCTTTCTGTGCTATCTCAAGAAACATGGCAATAGGTACTAAAAGACGAAAAACTGCTCACACTGCACTTGATATATTCGGACACCACACCGATGGCAAGGTATAAAAATGAAAGATAAGTACAACTGTACCAAGAAGGTGAGATTTATTGTAAGGTACACTTAGAGAGACTTTTATGTGTCGGAGATTTGCTATCCCTGTTTGCTCTTCCTGTTCTAAACAGTTTTACAAAGTAAAAAAGAAAAGGTGGAAAGACTATTATCCCTATCTTCAGAGTGAAGTAAAGTTCACTGTCCATGATTCCTGCAAATATTTCCAGTCAGTGTAATCAATGATTCAGAAACTGAGAGATATATTTGATTCTGGAAATGAAAGAGTGAAACATATAATTAGCTGCCTCAGATAACCATTTCAGCAGATGGGTAAGAGAGCAATGCTTCTAATGGGCTTTTTTTGACTCAAGGGAGGTTGGCAATCACTTTTGCTGACTGGATGCAGTATTAAGGGCATCTGGGAAATGAGTCTCTGATAAATGGGTTCATGCAGTTTGTCAAACAAGCACATTTGTGAGCAGCACTTCTGTGAACATTCCCAGAAAAGAGTCACAAAGATCACTAATTGTTGTAAGCCACCTCTCATGTTCTGCCAAAGGCATACAGGTGAATGAAATCTTCCTTTAATTCTCAAATAAATGCTGTATACCACCTCCTGTGAATAGATGTTTAGCTGTCACCTTCTCCCTCTCTATTCTCTGTTCTCTTTCCCCTCCTCCCTTTGTTCCAGTTATACTACCATTTTTAGAGGATCCCTTGTCTTTTCAGAGATGCATTTTGAAAGTTCCTTACATTTTCTGTATCTTACATCTTACTTTTCAGTGCTTGTCTTAAATGCGTCACAGGATCCAAGCAACATTTAAAGCCAGCTGTCACACAGAAGTTTCACTTTATAGATTGTAGTGAGACTTTGAATTTTGTTTCCACACAATTAGAAAAAATAGATATTTTGAATTCCCTGAGGATCAGAAATGTAAAAATACTTAAACTAAAATTGTTTCTAAAAATGCATTTGCTATTTAATTTCAAAATAATTTGTTGATTCAGAATTATTTTGTGACTGTCCTATCACTTGCTCTATTTTCCTTTACTTCATGCTTGTCGTATTTTTACAGAATAATAATCAAAATGTTATTTTAAATTTTGTTTTTAAATATACTAAGGGCAGCTGCTACATAACACTGACTGAACAATCTTATCTTATCTTTAGATCAAAGTGTCTCCAGTTCATGCAGTAATGGTAAATTTTGACACTGATATTTTGATATATAGAGCAAGAAGATAAGCATCTGGTGCACTAACAGGAGAAACAGCTGGTTTCAATATCTTTGAATACTTTTCTCTAGGACACCAAAAACTAACACAGCAACATCTGCAAACTGAGCATGCCTGTAATATTCTGCTTTCTAGGTTCTAATCTACATCACATCATTACTGCAGCTGATTGTAAATGACCTCATGTTTAACAATTATTTCAGAAGACATGCTCCAACTGCATTTAAAATGCTGACTTCTGCTAAAGTAAATGCAATAGGATTGAGATAAAAGGACAAAATTCAACATATGAATTATTTTTTTTAGATTATTCATGCAGTTAGCTATATATCAGGTTTCCTTTGTCATGCTTCTACAAAAACATTTGTTGGAAACTGAAGTCAAAGACTGAAAAATTTTAATAGAAGTAATGCAATTGTGTGAATCACTTCCTATTTTCTACTAGGAGAAATTTTGCTTACCTGGTCCTGTAGGTCTGGTTTTGCAGTCTTGAAACTGGCACTGGTTTTGCAGTCTTCAACTGTTGTTATCCATGCACTTGGGCATTTCTTTCTGGACCATGGACTATTAGAAACAGGGAAAGTGCTCTGTCATCTTGAGGTAAATGGAACATGACATGCATAAATGACAGATACGCATCTTAGTTAAAATTCAAGCATACAAGTATTTATTTTTCTTTTTAACTATGGCCTTGTTCTTGAGCTGTATCTTCAGTGTTTCAAGTGAAAGTGTCTCAAATGTACAATTCTTTGAAAAGATTTGCCCAAACTCAACTGAAGGAAAGCATGTCATGTGTTATGGCTTCAGCTAGGAGCCTGCAAAGGGAAAATAAAGTATTTTTCCCCCTAGCACATTCAACAGCATATGTATTCTACCTGGGAGGGTTGTCTTTTCCACTTGTCTCCAAGACAAGTCACAGGTGGAGGCTGGAGTAAAGTCTGGGCTGGTGCTCTCAAGTAGCACAGAGAATGCTTTTCCTTTTCGCTGCTTGCTGTTGGATTTTGATTATATGCCATCATTTCAGATCCAGAGGAAACTATCAGGTTAATTTGTCAGGAATATTAAGACTCTATCCCTTGCTTTTCTGCAGGGAATACAGATTGCCATGTCTACGTAAGAAAGTCAAAGCCTCCCAAGACTGTGCTCCAAACTTTAGGCCAGGAATAAACACCATCTCATACAACAAGCTGTATGCCAGGACCTTCAGGCACTGAGAGATGTAAGACATGTACACATGCTTCTGAAAGGAGGGAAACAGAGAGCACCTGAGATATGGCAAAGGCTAGCTGAGGTCCCACTGCTCCACTGGGAGACATGGCTAAGCTGTATATGAAGCTACATCGCAAGATGACCTCATGGTTTTAGGCTCTTTAGCGCCTATTGTCTTGCAGTTCATGGGGGATTTGGCCACAGCCAGCCACAGATCATGAGGCACAGGAGCTGCACTTGCTGCTTACGAGCTGCACAGTTCGTGCGGCACAGATCGGTCACTCTGCTAGAAAGTCATCCTTTCCAAGGTCTCTCTTGGAGGTTATTCAGGTGTTATAATCGGACAGAGTTTGATATCTATAACCTCCTCTGAGTTCTCATTTCCGTGGCTATGGAAGCCCTGGTGCAGAGATAGATCATCTTGATTTCAAAGCTGCACCAGGATAATTGCACGCACAAATGTATTTCTTTGCCTAACCCAGCTAGCTGCATAAGCTTGCAAAGTCCAGCTCCACTTGCTGTCATTCAGCCAACCACTCACTCAGCACTTGCCGCAGCTCCTTTCTCAAGTCCTTGATGCTTGGATGCCCCTTGCATCCTATTCTGCTCTCACATGTGCCCAGGGAAATTTGCACAGGTGTGTTTTGAGGATGTGGGGTGAGAGGAGAGCGAGGCGTACTATCAAAACAAAAAGTAAGGATGGAAATAAAATGTCAGAATTCAGAAAAACAGTCCAATAAATATTACACCCATTAAAAAAAAAAACGCAAACAAACAAACAAACCCCAAAAAACGAAAATGAAAAAACAAACAAACAAACAAACAAACAAAAAAAACCCAAAAAAAACCAAAGGAAAAATGTCTCCTACAGTCCTGTGATTTTAAACTGAAAGTGCTTGTCATCCTCCCAGATTTTAAAAAGCAAAAGGCTGGTTAGCCCTGTTAATCACTGCACAGGTTAGAATGAATCTCTGAGAAAGCTAAGGCCCTCATGGTGACAAACTCTTCAAAACATCAGCCAACAAGTAAGATTCCTTTAATCCCTTTAAACATGTCCCTGTTCGCGTCTATGTCCATCTGTGTATGGCCAGTAGAGACAGTACGTTTGGAGCTGAAAGGAAGGCTGTGAGTTGATACGAGTTCTGCAGCTGAATGTACAGGAGTGTCTGGGGGATCTGCATAGGCAAGCTATGGTATTGCATTTCGGGTAAATGGCAGGCTTTGGGGAAGATCTATGGCTTTGTGCTGGGAAATGAGCGTATTCTTTAGAGTATGCAAGGGGAAAAGATTTGATTTTTAAGAACTTGGTACTTAGAGGTATTTAAAAAACAGTACTATTTCACACAGAACAACAGCGGAATAATAAGTGAAACAACTGGTAAAAATAATAATATAAATAATATAATGGATTTAATTGAGCTATATGTAAGGGACATTAGCAAAAGATTCTGTACTAAGATTCCCTTCTGATATGGCTATAGAAAGCAGAATAGTAATAGTGAGTTAATCCAAGCTTCTGCCTCTGTGAAGAATACTTGATTTTGTACACTTTATTCTGCATCTTAGAAAGATAACCTGTGTATAGTGTGCCAGAATGAACTAAGTACCCAACATCATGTCAGCAAAGGGTCTTTTAGCCACTGAGTGATGTCTGAACCCATTGTTGTACATCTTAACTTGCCTTTGCTTGTATTTTGTTAGCGTCATTAAACTCTACTGGCTAGCATTTCTTTCCCTTGCAGTATTTGCATGTAATTACTCTTTGTGATTTCTTCTCTGCAGCTTGTGGCACCTGCTACAGGCCGGAACATTTTTGGTTTTGGCTGTCATAAGCCATAAAAAATGGTCTGCTACAAAAGTCCTCTCTTAAGTATTTGCAGATTTCCTTGAGCAGATTTTTTTCAAATCCTGCTACATTATATCAAGATATATAGAAACATAATTATCTTACCTAGGAAAACTTTTGTTAAACAAGTAACAACACTCCAGATACTAATCTTTTACTTAAAAAAATAACCTTGTTATTAAAAAACAAATGTGAGTTGAAAAACAGAATTCACTTATAGCTAAAAAAGATTTAACGCTTGGCAACTAGGTTCCGGATACAAACATTGCTCTCTCTCTGCAGCACCATGTATGAAGTACTTGACACAGCATGTATGGTAACTATTTGCACTATTTTTCATCCTTTGATGGTAATAAATGTTGAAAACAATTATAGGGACCAATAGAAATATTCACAAGTAAGTAGCGTGTATAAAAATAAGGGCTGTGGGATTTGGCCCATACAGCACTTTCACATAA
>NW_009216142.1:0-3697 GCF_000690835.1 Fulmarus glacialis | reverse complement strand
GCAACAACTGAAGTCTAATTCTACATGGTCTAGTTATTGCTTTGAAGAATGAAGCATTTGTTGACCTATGGCAAGGAATAATGCAGTGGAGGGACTGGACTATATAGCTGTTAGTATGTGATTAGGTGGCAAATCTGTATGAGGAGAGAAAACAGTTATAGCGATGTTGGTTTCTGCTATTTAAGGGCTGGACAGAAACATGTTGGAAATCTTTCTGGGTTGGTTAGTCGGTCTATGTGACCAACAGTGATCCTGCGATGTGTGGAGTTTATCTGGGATTCGTCTGAATAGGAAATACTAATATGGCCTCCTTGCTCTAGGGAACAGGGACTCGTTTGCTGAGTCTGGAGAGTGAGAGCAAAGACATTGGAAGTCCTGGTATGAATGGGATGGAGATGTATGAATGGGAAAGTTACTTATTTTGGCCAGAGGCTGCTAGAGCCAAAACTCTTCCACATGTCAAGAACACGGAAGCTACTGAGCCAAAATACCTTCCTGATCCCAAGAACCTCGGAAGCTCCGTCATTGTATTAGACACTGTGGGTCTCTCTCCTTTGGTGAAAGAGACTACATCTGCCTGGGATGTTTGTCTGTGACCATGGCTGAAAGCTGGTGTGCTGCAGCTGCTGCTGGGACTGATAAAGGTGTTATACCACATTTCCACCATCTGCTTGTTGGATCCAAGTGCTGCTTCTCACTGAGTATATAAATTTTAAGATCTTTGGGGCTGAAACCAGCCCTTTAATTTTACAAATTGGATGCACACTATTTTATGTGGCAAACTTTCTAACTGTTCGGGACTTGCAGGCGTTTCTGAAGTAGCAGTGAAACAGCTTTGGCCCCAGATGTCTCTTCAGAGTTGCCAAATATATATAAAGCCACTCTATTCTATCTACTCTAACGATTACAGGTTTCTTTCATCTTGTGTAAGCTATAAAATCCACATTGCAGCTGTGTGCTTCTATGGAGAATATAAACTCTGCAAGTACATTCTTCCTGACAAGCTTTGCAACGGTTTAGTGATGATTCAGGCACTGTAACAACGAAGAAGAGATCCTGTGCAATGTATAAATTCTACTGAGACCCTGCACAGCCTGTGAACTCTCTGGGATCCCTTGCAGAACACTCCAACAATCAAAATAGTCAGAACAAGTAAAGCTATTATTACTTTTCCCAGAATCTCCACAATACTCACAGGCCCAGTCAACAGTAAGAACTGAATAAGCCAAAACGTGCATTTTGTAATTCCAGTTGTTGTTGAGATGCTGTTTGACAAAAGAAAACAAAAAAATACCCTATCAATTTTCAACTCATAAACATGTTTTCCAATTACTATCAAGCCTCCCACTAAATGATCTGCTGGCAAGAAACTTCCATGATACAGTACAAGCCGAATGGATCCCAAAAAACTTGGATTTTTGTGGCAATTTAATGTCACTTAAAAAGTAAAGGTTATTGTTCTGGCACTCATACACAGGCAATTGCAGTTTAATCATAATATTTTAATAATTATAGCTCAAGCTTCTAAGTGAAAAAAAAAAAAAACAAACCCTAATATATTTGTGTTCTGGCAAACACTTATAGGCATCAAAAAGGGCTGAGTTCACAGTCATGGAGGTTTCACTAAATTACATTGGCTCAAGCTTGGATCAGGTGCTGGGATCCCAAGGCATACCAGTAACCAGCAGAGCACTCTGAAACTAACAATGTTCCCTCACACGCAAAGATTTTAAAGAAAGGACTTCATATACATGGAACATTATTGAAGAGAAAAGGCAAATGTAATAAAATATCAATTTTAAAAACTGACAGCCTGGGTACTGTGACTACCAGCATGCAGTGCACACTTCCAACAGCCCTGAACCCAGGCCTCCTCCTACAGCTGGAGCATCGGCTGAGGCAGCTGTAATGTCTCTGTAGGTCGTTGTCCGGGTTTACGGCAATCCAGCTCCTGGCCACACTGATGTCTTCCCTCTAAGGCAGTTTCCAGCTGTTTTACCATCAAGCTGTTTGCCTATCACCTTATTGCCACTACTTCCACTGCCTCTTCATTACCACTGCAGGCTACTGTGTTGGGGAGGGTAATCTTTTACTGTCGGCAGCTCTCATAAAATTCTTCCATTCATATGCCTGGATATCAATGTTTTATTTCTCTCAGCATCCAACTGGCATGTCATTTTAATAAGAATGGCCGGAAGTCTTATGTAATACCCATATAAATAAGGTTTGGCCCATTCAAATGTCTCTCCTTGCCTGCCAGCAGATACCGATGCAGAGCTAAGTGTTTTTCTTTTTCCAGCTCAACAGCTTTCTGCAGTGGATGCCACACTCTTGTCAGTATTTCTCTTGAAGTGGATCGTCTATCTGATGGAAAATGTTTATCTCCTCCTCTACTTCCCAGAAGATTTTCTTCTGTTAGGCCTTAGCCTTCCACAACTAAGATCAGAACCACATCTATTGTCCCAGAACTGCCTCTGAACAAACGCACATTCATTTATAAAATTCTAGGTGGATCAGCTCACAGAGGTTCCCTAAGCCATAAGAGTGGTGGCAGCAGACAGCTTCCACTTTTGCCTGCAGGCTTTTCCAAAGTCCCCATTCTGAGACGGTGGAAGAAAAAGCATTTAACTAAATGTGACCCAAATTTTGTAATTTTCGTGACCCTTTACCAAGATGTGTAATTCCAGAGTCCAGGACACACACTTCGGACTGTTGGAGAAGAAGCAAACTCAAAGAAAAAGTGGCTCCTGTTTAAAGAAATCTCATCAAGGTTTCTGCCATTCTTAAATATTACCTTTTCTTATACACACACACAATCGTGGCTGAAAGATCCACATAGCTCCTAGCTTTTCTGTGAATTTCCTCTCTCTTAATTCTTCTTTATATATGTAAGAGGGTAAATTATTGAGGAAATAACATAGAAGCATGAGTCCTTGGTTTGCTATTGCAACCCCACAAAAGCCAGAAGCAGACATATGACAGGAGACTGCAGCAGAACAGGATTTATCTTGCACTGGCCTGAGTGTTTATGGAGTTATCCTCTGTGGGATTAAGAAAATTTTCCTCTGGCTTCCCCGTAGTTCTCTGGCTGATGTTGCTCATCACCCTTGTGCGCATGGGGGTGTACCTCCGAGAGGATTTTCTGTTTTCTTTCTCCCACCCCTGCTAGTAATTACCAACACACAGTACCGGGGAATGAAGAAGGAGGGAGAGCTCTAAAGAGGCCTACCACCAATTCAATAGGGCTTTGATTTAACAGCTCCGAGTCCTTTGAAAACATTTGGCCAAGAAAAGCTTGCCATCAACACGTATAATCTCTTATCAGGGGCCATTGAAAGCCTGGGCTCCGAGGTTAATTCTCCCATCGCAACGAGTTTCAATCAGTTCAAAACTCACATCGAGATGAAAGCTACGAAGCCTTCTCGCCCGGTTTGCCCCGCAAAACCCACTGAGATCAACCGACTGGGGAGGATTAGGGCATGCTCATCTGCTGGCTCTCCAGCAGGACGGGCAGGCTCAAAAGAAAAACAATAATTAGGGATAATTGCTTGTGTCCAAACACAGGCATTAAAGCCCCTTTCCCCTTTGGTACTTTGTGAGCTGGAATGAAAAAGACACCCCCTGTTTTGACAGCTGGGCAGGCGAGCAGAGCTGGTGACAGATGAGGCGAGACATCCCCGGGCATCCGCGGCGCAGC
>NW_009216141.1:518-30613 GCF_000690835.1 Fulmarus glacialis | reverse complement strand
CACCGGGCCCCGCCCCGCCGCGGCCCCGGGGGCACCCAGCCCGCTCCTCCAAACCCGGGTCTCTCCTAAGCCCCCGTTACCAACACTCCCTCTGGTCGTCAGCCAGTGACTGTGCTGCCCCGAATCCTTCAGAAATCTGTTTTCCGGGTCAGGTCTATTTAGGACCCAACGTGGTCCTTCCCTCATTATACTTAATTTAAAACACCAGGAAGATGTTATTTGTTGTCGAACTAAATAGAACATATCACCTCTAGTTAAATTTGTAAATTATATTACGCTGCTGTTCTGGCTTTGTTTTTCGTAATTTTTAAAAATCTGAACAAATCAATTATATTAGCCATATGGCTTGATCATATCAGCTAATTTCCATTTTTGTACAGTAATTGTTGTTTAAACACTGACAACTTATTAGTTAAGGTGTTTAGGAAAGATCTCTCCAGTCCTGTCTTATTTAAAAGATGATTGAAATGACAATGAATACCCCAAGTAAAGTTATTAAAGCATTCCTCCCCGTATTTTTCACTTTCTGTGTATTTAAAGAGTTCACAAAAGCAGTAGCTGAGCTGCAGCCTGATTTATACTTCTGGAATGGAGGCCATGAGACCATCAG
Organism: Fulmarus glacialis; assembly: GCF_000690835.1. Classification (NCBI taxonomy): domain Eukaryota; kingdom Metazoa; phylum Chordata; class Aves; order Procellariiformes; family Procellariidae; genus Fulmarus; species Fulmarus glacialis. The sequence goes on along the minus strand of NW_009216141.1, from coordinate 30,003 downwards.
GCTTTCAATTCAATCTATTCCAGTTTGTAATGATTTGCTTAAAAGGAGCCAGTTTTTGGTACGCAGCAGGTAAGTAGTCATTTTTCTTAGTTATTTTAAAGGTATGTAGTATTGAGAATGTACAAGTGGTTCCACTCTGGCATTTGCACACTGCAAATATAAAACTTCACCCCTCAGTGATCTTAATACTTCGTCCATTAAATGTACTTACTCATTTAAATGGGAGCGTATTTAACTGCTAGACAGATGGTCTACAGTGCGCAGAATTATAAAGCAAGGGTTTGTGTATGTTGCCATGTTTTAGACTCCAGATTTCCTGCTTCCCTATACATTTTTGCAAGCAGTTTATTTTTCCATACAAAATACTAACACAGGTGGAGAAGCAGTCTGGAATTCATTTCTTCTGCTATCGGAGATCCAGAGCATAGTCCTTCAGGCAATCTTCTTAATTTTCTGACAAGGATTTTAACTACCTTGGTACTTCAGACTTTTAAAGCATTTTAAAAACCATTCTGAAATACTCTTCAGCACACTGGGATTTTAAATATTTGACAGACATTTCTGATCGTGTTTACCTTATTGAGTCAATACTGAAAAAATATCTCGGCGCCACGTCAGCAAAACTGAAGCAGTGACCAGGCAATGAGAACTGGTAATTTTTTTGAGCTGTAGTGTACTGCAAATGAAAAGAGAAGGTTGCAAAAAATGCAGAAAGTTAGGAAACACCAAGACTCAGGTTTGCATTACAAACTGGCTTACCTTTGCTGTGGGCCTGTCTCACCCAGGCACAGAGGAGCTGGTGTTCACTCACTGATCAGCTAATTAAGCCTGCGTGTTTATCTTGCCCAAGTAGGGCTCTCAGCAATATTTCTCATGCAAGATTCCAACTCTGGATTAAATACAGATTTGGTAATTTTCTGACCAGACTGTCTGTGGTTGTCCTCACTCCCACTGCTGTGCACCTCACAAACATTAACACATTAACTCCTAGAATGACTCTATAAAGTGAGGATTTAGCTCCATTGTATAACTGGGATTCCAAAGATCAGAGACACATGAAATCTGCATTAATTTTGTACGTCCCATGGAGGATACTGAGCTGATAATTTTGGTGTAGTTAGCAATGTTATTTGCTCATTGCTTTGCAAAACGAAATATTGAATGTGATTTGAAATCTTCAACATGGAAAATACAGTTTGTAACCAATTATGAAATCTGGATTTAAATGTTGTGCTTAGCATTGTATGGAAGTTCTGTAGCAAGGCAGAGGTTGATTTATATTAATCAAGGCAGCATTCATCTATCCTATGAGACCATTCCTTCCTTTGCTTCACAAAGCATTTCCAGCATCATTTAACTTCTTCAACAAATGGCTGGGGTTTTACCGATATCAAACTTTCACTATACAGCCCTGAGTCACTTTCAGAGGAACTCATATCTGCCCTGGATGAGTTCAGCCATTCATGCAGCAACAGAGATTAGGATTTTGTCCTCCATGACTGCACCATAGTGCAACCACAGCTGGCAGAGCAAGGTGAAATAAGGCTGCGTAATTCACCCTAAAACTGTCAGTTCCCAAGTTCCGAATGCTTGACTTTTCAATCATAACTTCCTTTTGAAATAGCTCTTTGCATCCAGTTTCCTGGATTAAAGAATCAGTAAATGTATCAATCATTTCCCTGGAAACCTCCCACCATGATCCATCAGCACCTGGAACCATGCTGGGTGGACCTATTAGGGTAGCAAGCAGAGGGGAGTGGCATACATACTGCCATCAGGGGCTGGCATACATACTGCTATTTACTAACAGGAGAAGAACATCAAAGTTCAATTGTCTGATCAAGAAGTGAGTCTGTTGTAAAGGACGCAGACCCCTCTCTTGATGTTTCCACCAACTCTGACCCCTTTTGTTCATGTTAGGTTTTGCTCATCCCCTTCCCCCAGTGCAGTTGCAGATTGTCACTCTTCCCGCTGATCATCAGAGCTTAGACGTTTCAATTGTCCCAAATAGTCACTGTGGGCCTGATCTAAAATTCAGGGGATTTGGATCAGACCTACGTACCTGCAACTGAGTTATATGATTTAACTGTTTGTTTGAACAAAAAAGTCAAGTTGCTTTTTTGCTAGTCACTTTTAGCCACTTACTAGAAATCTGGCTGTGCTTGAAGAGAAGATATGACCTGTGGAGGAGCCACCCAGGCCAGGTGAAGGAAGGGAAGATTGGAAGTGGCGTAACTTTTTCAAAGGCTTGTTAGAGGCAGAATTTATAGTTTTGAGACGCCTGGGTGTTCTTGTTAACACAAACAAATAAGCAAAGCATGGACTATCATTTCAGTTTGCTGTAGGCTTACTCATTGTCACTATGGATTTTTCATTAGGAACCTAGCAGAAGCAAGTCCTAACAAGCAACAGATTTAAAAGGGACTTGAGGGATTTTATACAAAATGAAGTCTGCACTGTTCATGACACAAACTATTCAACTTGGGGAGACCTGTTTGTAGATCTGTAGTTACATGTTTGCAGTTCTGATAAGGTGTTCAAGCAAGATATAAGCTGCCATAAGTCACATTGTACGAAAAGGCATGCTGAGGCACTCAGCTCTTCCATGATATAGAGCAATCCCATCTCTGATGACTTTTTCTTCATCCACCTCTTTGTCCAATGTTGGGATACTGTGAATGCATAGTAGATTGGTTTCTCCGGGCTTTGGTCAGAGGGGTTGCTTTTCATGTTCCACGAGGTTTGTTTTACTGTCCAAACCAGGGAAACGTAAACCCTAGAAGAAAGTGTGATTATCATTTGGGAAGAAACAAGACATTTTCAGAAGGAAGCATAAAGGCCTCAAAGCTCATCTGTGTATGAGAAGGAAATACGGTCAAGGGACTAACTGAATTCTGCGGCATAGTCTTCACACAGATCAACAGGCACATTGCATTAGCTTCAGTGTCTTCCAGATTTACTTTTGGCTATGCTTCAGTGTTGATCAGTCCCTAGCCACACCACACAACTATTTCAAACATAACCCAGAGCTCATTTTATCCATTCAGATTTAAGATCTGGAAAACAGAAATTGGTATGCATCAGAGCTGTCATTCCAACTCTTGGGGATTGTCCAACTCTTGGGGTTTGGGCAACTGCCATTGGAAAGACTGTAACACTTTCATTACTCTCATGAGTTGGTCAGTTAAAAAAAATTCTGTCAGAAATGTGAGATTCACATTTCTGCCAGTTTGTCACTTCATACACATGTATGGAAAATGCTTGAGAGAGGAGAATATTACCAATCAGTTAATTATCAGCTTCAGACAAAGCAAAGTGGGCAAGTGAATGGGGTCTTGCATTTTAGTACCTGCTCCGATTATACATCTGTGTGCTTAATTGTATTATCTTTACAGAGTTGCCTATCACCCGTTATCTAAACATATGTATGGAAATACAGATATCTTAGAAATTTGTATGAGATAAGTTTAAGAGAAAGAGTGAGAATGGAGGAGATGGTTTGGTTTGAAGGGATTTGATGTCTTCGAGAGAAAACAATACAATTTCCTTCAAGGAAAGGGTCCTATTTTTTATTGTCCATCCTTTCCCTGCTGATCTTTGTGGTCTGTTTCTCATGGCAGAGTCCTAAACCATTGGAAGGGGACTAATCCAGTCAGAAATGTGAATGAGAAGGAAAAAGTAGGACAAAGGATTCCTCACTCACATTTGCAGCCACTCAACTTCATAGAGAGAATAGTAACATTTTGGTAAGCTAAAAGTGAATGAAAGTTGTTTTTCAGACATGCACTGAATCATTTCTAGCGCCTTATAAAGCATTATTTGGTTGACAATGTCTCTTAAAATATCTGTTTATGAAATGCAGCATTACTTCATGAAATTTACCATTTTGCTCCATGAAAAATAGCCCTTTTTCTCTGAAAAAAACCCCAACACAGACTTAGCAGCAGAATCTTTAATGTCAAGAAATGGGCGAGATGTCAGTTTTATGCTGCATCAGAAAGACAGATACATATATTTCACCATTTCTCCTATCCTATTTATGATTGTTGCAATCACAAATAATGTAGCCGAGATCTAGTATCTACTTGACCTGTATGTATTGCTACATCTTGCTCCAAGGGCAACAGCACTTTGTTATATCTATTTCTCTTCCTTGGGTTTTTATCTAGTATTTAACTCTGTCTATTCTTCAGGAGCCCAGGAGCATGACTCTATAGTATGTAGTGCTTCCCTTTAAAGACACTCAGTTGCTGTGCAAAGGCCATAACCGAAAACCACCTGAGATTAACATACATGACATGCTTTTATTAAAAAGCTGGAATTCACAACTTTTTGTCTGTGCATGTTACAACTTAGACGGCACAATTCAGATGATAAAACTGGAGTGTGATGGTTTTTATTCTGGTGGGTGGCATGCCATCTGCTATAACATGTCACAGTGCCGTTTCATATTCTGTAAAAGCACTTTCTGTATCATGTTTTGAAACTAAACATTTGTTTAACTAAAATAAAGATCATTTTTAGTTAAAATTGCATTTAGCTTTCATTAACTTAATCTCAGTTCACATATAAATTTATGAGCTCTTATTTACATTTGTGAAGAAAAAATGTATTGCTCTGCAGATAGGTCTGTGTAATTAGTTTGTAAATGAAAAACTCCATTTTTTTGTGAACCCTTGAATGTTGGATGTCCCGCTTGAATAGTGATTACGCATATAGGTTCCACATTTTTGGTCAGATCATGACTTTCTAGGAACCATTTTTTTGGGAAAGTTTATCTCCATCTCCACCTGTCTCTATCTCCCTGTCTTCTATATCAACTCCTAGTAGCTTTCTCCTGACAGATCTCTGGACAATGTCCTACTAGGCTTACCGTGGGCTGCTACTAGCATTTTTCTAGGTAAAAAACCTTCCTGTCCTATAGGAAATAAAGCATATGAATATTCTTTTGCTCAGCTAAACTATTAGCCTGTTATGAAACTACTGAAGAATAAAATGTTCTTTTTCTCGTGCAAAGCAGTTTTTGGAAGCTTTTCCACGTTATGATCCTTATATTTAATCTGAGTGCTAAATGCATGAAACTGGTTACTGATAATGATCTAGTCTGGGTACTAAAATGTTTCAAGAATTTTCCCTCTATCTTTGAGAAATGTCACAACATTTGTGTAGTCATTCTGGTCTCACATAAAAGTTATTGCACATTTTGAGAAGGTTTCCCCAAGGATTTGGAACGTCACTTCTCTTTTCTAAAAGACCTTCTGTAAGTTATCTCCTTTTTGAATTTTTTCAGTCTGGAAGGCAGGGACTAGACCCAGCTACTGAAAGAGCTTCCGTAAAAATTTCTATTCCGTTACTGAACCCATCAGAAAAAGTGCCTTCTACCACAAGTTGAAAATACCGATCAACTAAAGCAAGAGAAGATAAATTGTTACTTGAGTTTGGTTTGATAGATGTTCACCAGCTACATGAGAACAGCTACTTTCAAAACTAGGCAGAGATGATATTGCAGAAGAATGAAGTTAGAAAGTGTGGCCATACGTTGGAGAAGTAATGCAGGTGGGATTTGCCATGGGATCCCTCTGCAGCATTAAGGTGGATGGCATTTTGCTTGTTGCTCTGCTGGATGTCCCACTGCCTCCACCTCAGACCTGGGATCAAAATCAAGCATTGGCAGCAAGCACAATTTCTGAGATGCTAGAGATAAGTTTTATGAATTATATGACCCGCTGTCTGACAGGGATGTTAGATGAAGCACCTGGGTAATGGCAACTGCAGTACTGAAGGAAATCTGTGCAAGAAATGAACTACATGAGGCACTTTGTACTTTGCTTTTGCTTGGATTGCGTACTGTCTTTGGGCTTGAACTCCATTCCTTTTCTTGCACCCCTCGTAACATATTAACACCCTCATTGGTCACACTAACAAGATGAATAAGACTATGTTTTTTCTGAAGCTATTACAGCTGCGCTTCTACATGTAAAGAAATAAGGAAACAAGGATTCACCGGAAAAGCAGGTGACTATTGCAGTCAACTGAGGTGATACCCTGGCCCTAGCTATTCATTATAGAAAAAATATTTTGATCTATACTTGACCTGCCAACAATATCAGCGCTTGACCTACAAAAGGGTCTGTCAGGGACAAAATAACCCAGGCCCATTAGCAAATCCTCTGATTATAGCCCTTTACAGTCTCATTATAACTGGCCCTGAGACAACATGTTGCAACGTATCTCTTGCTGGACAATCAGAGTGACTCATTAGAGTTACATGGCAAGAATGCAAACACAAACAGCATCTTCCCACTCCTCACCCTCCTTTGAGTCAAGGCATGCAACAGCATCTACGCTGCCCTGTCTGCAGCTCATACAGTCACACTCTAATGACCTTTAAACAAACTAGGGCTGTAGCTCTAACAGCTCAGTGCCGGGTGTGAATTACATGACCCATCCAAAAACCAGGGTAAATACACCATCTATTGATGGAGTTGATGTTACTCCACGCTGAGCACCCTGCTACCCTGGCTATGCTGCCAGCAACATCCAAGCCTAACGAGTTTAAAGCTAGCTCAAGAGTGCCTCCATTTGATTGCATTTTAGACATATCCTTGAAACTGCCTGTGCTTTCAGATCTTGCTTTGTGTTCCTCTGTCAGGTGAAGTATTCTGCAGTAGTCTTTATTGTTTCCCATGGAGCTACTTTAAATAATATAATCGAGTTGCATTTTGTCTGACAAACTAGACAGATTAATTAATTCAGTTTCCTAGGATATGGAGTTTCTATTAGTTTTTGATTAATTTTTCGTCATCCTTGGTCCATATTTTCAGCACATATTTCAGTGTGCATGCAGAGCAGAGCTACTGCGACTGGACTGTTCTAGTGCTGATCTCAATGATGGTGTGAACAGAAATGAAATCAAGTCCCTGCTTCATCTCATTGTACCTGAGATAGAGTAGGCAGTAGTACATCAATATGGAAATAAATGCTTCAGTATTACCTAAGCCTCAGATGAAACATGTGAACTGAGGTTGTGGGTGGATAAACAAGGATTTGGGACATAAGCTGGCTCCACTCTTCCTCTGAGCGGTAGGCTGGGTGCCTGACCAGAGCCATTCATGGAGGTGAAGAAGTTCATCTGGGTGGTCAGAGGGCTACAGCCTGGCAGTCATTTAAACCCCAGGTTTCTACATGAGGTGGCGGACACATATTGAGATTGATTTGATGGAGGAGAAAATTAATTTGATTAATTAGTGTGGATGTGTCTACCATAGAGTTGCAGTTTAGTATGCTTCTGCAGAGAATATTCCGGTTGTCTACCTTTTTCTGCTTTGCTTCACATGGTAGGCTAACCTCAGAGCACACCTGGATTCATTTCAGATGAACTAACCTGGACGATGTCTTCCTGCACACCAGCCACAAATGGGCATTCAGCCCACGGGACTGAGCTAGAGCTAGCAGAAGTAGAAAGCCCCTGAAATACGTAGGATGCAGCTGTCAGGTCCTAGCACTGTGTGTTTGCACCACTTGCTAACGGAGGCATAATCTGTGACTCTTGCTGGGGGGCAGACAGGAGGAGGGATTATTCAAAGCTGCTGTGACTTGTCTCTCTTACTTTTCTTGAAAACACTTTCTCTGTTTATTTAAGTGAAATATTTTTCTTAAGGAAATTAAGGGGACGTATTATGATATCATTAGGATAACATGTTCCTCCCTGCATGAGCCTCCCTCTCCTTGAGAAAGAAACTGTGATATTCTGCCAGTCAAGTCACCCAACTCAAGGTTCAAAGTAAGTTAGAAATGGTCTCAAAATCAACACAGCTAAACCAATATTTAAATAACTAATGGAAAAATAAGTATTTTGCTAGTGGTACAAACTATTGCATGTTGTGGGATTCTAGCATGCATTTTTCATTACAGTCGGTATTTTTCAGCTGAGTGCTAATAGTTGCCATCTTGCCGGAAAGTAAAGTCATCTGTGACACTGGCAGGTGGGAGGCCAACGTTAGAGCATGAAAACATTTCTCAGTCATCTTTCATATAGCTTTAACAATCAGAAGAAAAAGTTTTATTATTTAAACAGAGCTTTAATATAAACGTTGTATTAAACTTTGCTTAAATAATAAAGCTTTTTTCTTCTGACCGTTAAACCAATATTAAAGCAGGTTGGAAACGAGTTTACAGTCTCTTCCACCAGATTCTCGCACTGCTAGTATACATTTATAACTGGTCCCCGGCCTGTCTCTTTTGTGTATTATAAACTTCTCCCATTTACTGTTTGGGTGATACTGAGTACCCCAGCTGAGAGTTCATGGAATTACCTGTACAGTAAATGAGAGAAATTAAAGATACCCAGAAGAGATATGCAGGGAAGCCATTATAACTGTGTTATAAAACTCCAGTGTGTTTCTTGCTGGTGCTGCACAGCTTGGTCACTCTTGCAAACACTGTGTTCTTTGGGTTTCCACTTGGCATATCCTCAGTCCTGGGGCAAGCAGAAGAGAAGGGTTCAGTCAGAGCTGTTTTTGAAGAGAGCAGTGTTGAAGAGAGCAGCACAAAGCCTCCAGCGCTCGGCATGATAAGGCTTTACGAAAATGTGCAACCCTGGGAGATGGTGTGCAGGTGCTCTGGGGTGTTACGAACACATTGCTTTCCAACAAGATGTTCTTTGTAGCCTCAGATGTAGATACACCAGATATAATTGAAAAATGGGCTAATGAAAGGTATTCTGTGGATTGAAATAGTACTCTACCCTCATTGAGGAGTGTCAAACATACATTTGGCTCCAGGCTAGCAGATGGTGCAAAATGATCCGGTTTATAGTTGCTGCAAGAGCCTTCATTTGCAATTTTTTTTTTGCTTTTGTAGAAAGATGCCTTAATAAGGAATATTTTATATGTCTAGTAATATAGGACTTTTTATGAAAATGAAACTATTTTGCATTTATTTTGACCTAGGTATTGCATGGTCTGTCTGGAACTTTATTGTTTAGGTTTTTCATTCTCTTATTACATAAAACTTAGACTGACCCTGTTTCAGTATCAGACTTTATATTGTCACAAGGACACGATTGTTTTGTTTTGTTACTGTTTGATAGGATACCTCTAGCCTCTCCACTATTATATGTGTATGTCTTGCTGTCATTTCATAATTTCATCTCTATAAAATCTGGCTGTTAAAAAGGTCAAATTAAGTCCAAATGATAATCCAACATTCTGACTAGAATTTGCACTTCCTAAAATTTACATTAAAATACAACCCATCATTAAAAGGGTGGCCAATTTATGCATTTTCAGCAGCCCCTGTTATTCAAATGAGAATCTGGGGAAGGAGACAGCAATGCTGCACTGAAAGGGACCATGTAACCTTTTTTGTCTCTGCCCCCTAGCCCCCCAAAGCCAGGCTGGCCTTTTTGTTAGCTGGTACTTCTAGAGGCCACATCAAACTGCCTTGCTGGTTGAAGCAAGACCACAGGCCACCACGCTTCGCCTTGGCACAGTCTTGAAAAACTTAAAGGATACAGCCAGATATTTTGAGTTTTGCTTGTTAGAATGCTTTTACCTTAATATGGAACTATTAATTCTCAGGATTTCTGCATCAACCCCCCTTTTCCATTAGTAGCCCCTGAAGACCTTTTCCCCTTCAGCAGTATGGAAATAGCAGGTGCCTGAGATGCCCTGACATGAGTTCATGACTCCCTGGTTGAAAAGCAAAGCACCGGTTGCATTGCTAAAAGACTGCCTGGGCTGTCTGTGAGGTTTTGAACTATTCCAGCTTTTGGGGGCTTACTGCTTCTGTCAGAAGAGTAATTCAGAGTATTCACCATTTTGAAGACACATTGTGCTTCATATAATGCACCTGCAGCACAAAAGAATAACCACGCAGAACGGGAAAGTCAAATCTAAGCAGAATCCTTAAAGAATACAAAACATTACAGGGAAATTAAGAACTCAGTTATCCTGTGAAGTTGGGTATGAGAATCATCCTTCCTTTTGCTTTTTAAAAAGTCAGTAGCTCTTCCCCATGTATATAATGTAATTCAGGAGTATTTTTTTCTTTTATTGTATTTATTATCAAAATATTTGTATAAAAACATGATGCCTCTATTTCTTCCCATTTCTCTTATGAAGAGTTTAAGTTATGAAATGCATTATTTGTTAAATTTTAATTACAGTATCACTCTTCTGAAGCCCCCTAAATGGACTAATTTCAGTGAAATAAGCAGAAAAGGCAGATTTTTTTTTTTAATCATAATGTCTTCCTCTTTTATACAACTCTTCAGCCAATTACGCAAAACTAATTCTGGAAAATTAGAAATTCTCACAGTAATGCTGTAAAATAGATAAGTTGTATTATCCTTATCTGAAAAATGGAAAAACAGCGACATGCCCTGGGTGACTAGCCAAAGACAGAGATTTCACAGCAAAACCAGAAACAACTTTTGAATCCCAAGGGGGCTGTACTTTCTCCCATTAAACATCTTAAACCCGTTTTCTGCCAAATAATCCTAGCAGAAAAAAATAGGGGCACAAGGTGTATGTACTGCTAAGAAAATATTCAACATTTTGTGTGAAATCTTGTTGGAGGTTTCATTTGTTCATGACATGATCTGTTTCCCTTAACGACCTGGAAAACAAGAGAATGTAGCAAGGCAAAACTATGATTGAACATGAATATTTGTTAATTTTATTTCTCTCCCTATGACTGAACATTAGTATTTACTAATTTTATTTATCTCACTCGTTTGGGAGCTCTTTCCCCCTCCACTGTAAGTTCTCTCTGTAGCAAGTGACCGAACCACCCGGGACCCACAAGAGAGCCCTGCGGTGTTGTACCGGCAGAAGTCAGTCATGATCGAGCTGGCGCACCTCTCGCCGAGCACCTGAGCTAAAGCCTAACGAGGTCAATAGGAATCTCAGTTACGTATACTCCTTTGCAGAGCGCTAGCTCAAGGGATAAGCACAACTCGAAGAATCAAAATAAAGCTTTAACAGGTGTAAGCAAAGCACAGTCCTACGTGAGTCCCTCGCTAAAGGAGGAAATTTCATTCCAAGGAGAATCCTACTATTTTGAGAATTCTTTCTAACTCAAGGGAAAAACCCAAACCTCTTAGCGTTTCCTAAAAATTTGCATTCATACACTGGTAAAAAATATGATGAAATTGGAATGAGCCATCTGAAATTATTTTTGAGCACAATTGGCAAACAAAGTGTATTTTTTTCCCAAGGCACTTTACTGAAGGAAGCATTCACTGGCCTTTTATCCTTTAAAGTCTGGTATTTACAAGTGAAGCTGCTACCTCTCTGATTGCAGCTCACAAAAACATCACACAATCTCATCTAATCTCTCTTGGTCGTTGCTATATTTAGTTTTCTGTGGGGTAATTTACATATACCTGAACTGAATTCTAACTCAGGTTAGAGCGAAAAAGAAAAGAGAAAGACTAAAAAAATCCCTACTGTTATTTGCATGCAAAATTTTTCTAAACGAAAAGGTAGAGACAACACTGGTCTGTGCAGATGCAAGAATATCTATCCCTACACTACATGGAAAATGTCAACAAATCAGAGCTGGTGCCAGTGACATCTAAAACAAGTGATAACTTTTCTTTTTATACTTTGAGTGAGAACAACTTCTAGTCACATCAAAACTATCCTACATATGTAAAGGGCTTTAAGTCAGGGCAGATGCATTTCACAGACCTGTCCAATCTTCTGGTCCATGTGAGAGCTTCACTCAGCTGGCCCCCAGCGCAAGCTCTCCCTGGATGCTGCCTTCCACCTTTGCAGCACCATGTCCTGGCTTCTCTCTGGCTTTGGTCAATAGAAAGCCCAACCTCCAGTTATCCACTGTTGAGAACCAAAGTTGTAAAAGAAAACTCACTGCTGGTAACAGCTGTATACATAGCAAGATACTATCCTCAGTAGGTAAATGCAGGGATCAGTTCACCCCTTCATTGGCAGTAAGGAATTACTTTTATTGATCAAGGTCACATCTTCAGCTCCATGAATGAAGAAAAGCCTTCTGAACTCGGATCTTTCTCTGTATGGATGGAAGAAGATCCCTGATAAAAATATTTCCCCATCCTTACAGTTCCTGCTAAGCACCCCACCAGTCTGGGGAAATGCACATGGTGGGAGAAGAGGGAGATGGCATGGTGGGGAAAAGGAAGGTGGTGGTACGTAAAGGGAGTTTGAGCCCTATGGTGTTTTCCTGTGGGACAAACATTTCACCCCTGTGAACATGCTGTGTGTGGGAAAGCTGATGGGGAAGAGAATTTCAATTTGAAATTCCCCTGAGCACTTGAAAGACAGAAGAACAGAAATAGAGAGTGGAAACCAACAATCTGACTTTTGCTCAGTTTTGCAATAAAAGATTTTATAGTGGAATCAATCAAGATGTATATCAGAATTAAGAATCTAGCTCTGAATGCTTTTGGCTTTCCAAGAATCAAATGCAGTTCATTAGTATTAATAACCTTTTAAAACTAGTTGATTTTTCCCAGGTATCTCTTTCACAGCAGATGAACTTGGTTTCATTTGCAGAGTCAACACATGCCAGTGATATGTGTGGAACGCACGTTCGAAACAGTATTTTACAAAACAGCAGTGATGTGTGCTTGCCTTTTCTTTCTGAACGCTATGTTATCAGTTTGCTTCCTGGCTGTCTGTGTGATATTTTTAGATTTTCTAACTATCCATTAAAAATCTAGACAAGCCCTGGGTCCTTTTGTCTTTCGGGTGCTGATTTCTTCCTGGTAATCTTCACCTGATTATTATTTACTTACTCTTATCCCTTTAACAGTAAATTCTGGTTTATGGGAGTTTACTTGCTAACTGAAATTAGGTGATGTATGGTTATAAGGCACGATAGACTGGGAGATTAAATATGCCACATGAAGAATTATTGCAGCATCTCTATTTCCCATAAGTTCATCTTTGACCATTAGTGTTACTGTAATTAATATTTTTAAAGATTCTGGTTTATTTGCATTTACTACTGCCATAAGGCAGCATTTAAAAGCAAGCTTTCTATTATTTTTTCCAACACAGTTGTGATGCATTGATGCCTTGTTGTGATAGCTAGGAAAATTACTATTCAGCATGTTGCCAGTGTTCTACTTCACAACACTTCAACATCTACCTATCCTCATCTTGCTGGCCTTCAACTCTTACCCAACAACATGCCTCCTAATTCTTTCAGCAGAAGTTTCTGACCCTCCAGCTACTTTAACTTTATTTTTCATATAAAGATTAAACCTGAACTCTCTTAGGATGGTCTCTAGTGCCAAATGTTGTTCAAGACTTTTTCTCCGACAGTACTTGAAATGGAAGTACGAACGCAAAGTATGGAGACTCTTCCCAAAGTACTTTCCTGAGATAATAGTTCCCTTAGAGAACATTGTGCTTAATAACTGCATTTTGAAATGATTTGGTATACTTTTTCAGGAAATGCAGAAGGCCTAGTGCAGCTTTATTGCATAGGAGCTCAGCCTGTTGACCATAATAGGAGTTCCAATTTATGGGCAAAAATGCTCTTAATGACACATACGATTTCAACATACACATTTGCTTTTGATTAAACTCTGTTACACATTGGTACACCCATGTAGAACTGACATTTGTCTTTATGAATCGCATGTAAAATGACACTTTGAGTCATGCATAAGGAATTTACAAGAAGAACATGACAAAACAATGTCCTTTTTGTGAATAGAGCCCATATTGTAAGCTTTTATTGCTTTACCAGTAATACATAATTAAATATGTCTACAAAGTCTGGCTTTGATCCTGGGGCTTTCTTCCCTGGGTTTAAGCTAGATACAGTTCCTGTATCCGTGATACGACTACATAGTAGGTAAGGTTTATGTCCAGCCTGTACTTTTAAAATCAAGTCTCTTGTGAATTCATCGTTCTCTAAACATAATCTCAAAGAACAGTTTAAAGATACAATAACATTAAGATTTAAAGTCAAAAGGTCTAAGAAGAGATTAAGAGTGGAACATGACCGCAGATGGACAGCAGCAGATGGGACACATCTTAAAGAGCAGTTCACAGTTGCTAAAAGGCGGTATGTACCACGGGCATGTTCCTGCACAGCCAGGCTGAGCTACCTATTGAGAACCACCAAACCAGCTTTGCTCCAGGGGCTCCTCCACTGGCACAAGAGATGAAGCTCATCCCCAGTGAGGTTATGGAAAAGCTGAACAGGGGAAAGATAGTTTGGAATTCTGTAGAAATAGAATGGAGGATTCATTAAAAAATAATTTGTTCATGAATCTTCATCCCTTCCATGTCATTGCTTTGCCAAATTCTTCTTAGACTGAAAAATCATGAACAGCTGACACTTATTTTGGTTTTAGGTTGTCCTAAGCAATCTCTTGACTGAGAAATTCTATGGGGCAAATTAGAACAATTTTGATTGAAGGCAACTAACTCCATCTTTCCAAAGTGAGAAGTGGTTTGATTTTCAGAAATATTCAGCATCTGGAGTTCCTTCATAAAACTTCTGAAGGTAATAAATATCCATTTATTTTCTTGACAAAATTCAGTCTCCAGTGCCTCTATTATATTTTGCTTCATAATATTTACTTTCCAAGGCTGATTGATTATAACTATTTGATTCAGACTTCTTGAGCAATTAATGTCACTTAGAAAATTTTCAGATATCTGTGTATGAAATCTGATCCTCACACGTACACTGACTGCAGGTATTTTGCAACATTTACTCCAAACTCCCTGTTTTGCAAACATTCCTCGTAGGACAGTCAAGAGAGCAAACAGAAGAGAGGATGTAAATGCTGCCAAGGAGAATTTGCCCAAGTACTGGAACATCTGCAAAATCCCCCTCCTGCCCCATATTTTCAAGGCTGCAGTGTCTTACTTCTGACCTTAGAGACAGCCAGACCGTGTATGGCAAGGTGGGGAATAGGATGGCAGTGAAACTGAGTAAGCGAGACATTTGCGTCACATGTATGGAAACGGAGACATTTCGGTATCATTGTAGAGCTTGTTTTTCTCGGTTGGTCGGATGGGTGGGAAGAACCAGAGGCTGGGGAATTCAGAAATACCATCACAGGCAAAATGCTGAGTGTTCATAGTCTGCTTTTTCTTCTTGGAAGAGTGTGAATGCTCTTAAGGAGGATCTTGGACTCCTCAGAGCAGCAGCCTTCTTGCAGAGAACCTTTACCAGCACGGCCTCTTTGTACTGCAGGAAATTCAAGAGTGCTTGATGAAGATAGTAAAACTTTCATTTGTTTTTATGCTCAGGGTTCAATGTTCAGTTTATAATCCATGTTCAGGGCTGGTTTCTAATTTCCTCTGGAGAGACAACCCACAGCACGAGGTCTATTGGTCTACGGCAAAAGGTGGAGCCTAAAATGGTGCTGAAGGCTAAGCTTGCCAGGAACCTGATGGCAGAAGAGGAAACACAAATGAACAACTGAAAATTAATTCATGACTCCAGGAAAACACCTGAATTTGCACAGTTACAGCCATCAAACTGTCTGCATATGAGTTCTAATCTTCATTTTAAGTACTGCAAATAGTACTCTCCACAGCTAAGGTTTCCAACACCTCCTAGAAAACCTCATTGTCCATTGTCCCTGATATTCAGACTTACACTGTTCACACCAAATGCTTGTGTACCTGCCTTTGACCAATGTTTGAAAATTTTAGCACCAGAGGTTAAGCTATTACATTAATGAAAAATATGCTGTTTTCCCCAAAGTAAAAAATAAAATCCCAATCTTAAAGTTTCTTGTTGGTCAAAAAAATTAAGACTAGCAGAGGAGTTGTCCTTAAGCTGGGGATGTGCTTTTTTCCAATTTGTCCAATAAATAAGCCTCTTATTTTACACATCCTGAGTAGCAATGTGTAAGGGCTTAATAAATAAATTCTCTAAAGATCTATCTGCAGCGAACATGCTCCACCTCCCCACGGCAGATGTGCTTGCTGCACTGCATCTATACATTTTTAGAGGAGGTTTGAATATACTTTTCCCTTTCATTGCAATTGTCTGTAGCTGTAATTGTGAATCATATGGATCCAGGCCATAGGACTGAGACCTGCGACAATGCTTCTCTTGAATTCCCAAGTTCCCAGTCTCTGTGCAGACAGTATGGGACAGAAAGGATGAGGACATGGGAATGCCTATGGAGGACTTTGAGTGTGAAAGTTTGAAGAAAGTTTGAAGTAGGTTTGTTTGTGATGCCAAGAAAATTAAGTTTTCAAAAAAAAAAAAAATCTGAAATCTTCATGTTTTCTTTCAAATGGTTGTCCTGATAACCTATTCAGATTATAATGCTCAATTTTTGACTTTTACTGGTTTTCCTTTCCGTCTATATCAGATCTTCTAAGTATAGCCAGAGCAACCTACTATTGCACATACTGCTCCCTCCCGACGGCATTTCCGTGCTTATTCTGTGTTCACATCCTTCTTATTTGTGCTCTATTTTATTGGATTTGCAGTGCTTTTAACTGTGAAATCCTCAAAATAGGGATCTCCTATTCATCACTCTCTTACTTAATGAACAAAATCCCTTATATTGCTGATATAATGGGAAAACATCAGCAACTTACAATCTTTTGACATTATAAGAGAAGCAGAACAAGCCATGTGACCATTCTATTTTTAATAAATCCCCTTTACATAGTTTCTTAATTCTATAGGAAGCTGCTCTTGGGGTTATTCCCTCTAATCCCCTGAGCAACCACATTATTTGTATGTTGCAATACCACCCTTTTTCCAATGTTTTGCTTCAGTTTTACTTGGCCTGGATGCAAAATGTTCTGCTCTTTGCTTCTCTTTTAATCCTTCCAGTCCCTATTATATTGATAAACTTGTCAATTCACATGAAAACAGATCTGGCATTGCTTTTGCTATGTGAGTACTTTCCAGGGTCCAAGGGATGCTGAGCTACACTTGCACCCCTCCTTCAATTCATCTGGAGAACTGCTTGCCTCTGTGGTCACACTTCTCCCTTGGAGTTTAGGCACCGTTGACACAAGTACTTTTTCTTTACCTTCTTCTGCACCAAAACTACTACAGAACTTTTCTCATTTCATAGACTTCGGCGTTTCTCATAACTCTTGGTTCTCAGGTTTTGTGGGAAGGAGGCTGGATGCTGGAAGATATCAGTGAATTTAGGGCTGAATTTTAATGTGTTTATATGTAGGTCATTTATTCCCATTACTTTTAATTAAAACTATGCTCCTCTTCTCAATATCTTACCATATTATGTACATAGAGTGGCCAAAAATAAAATGTGATAGGCTAAAGTTTGCCTGGGAACAGGAAAAGCAATAGACTATTCAACTGAGAGACGTATTATGTAGTGAAAAATACAAGATTTAATACCAGCAGTATAAAAGAAGCTGCACATAAAGTTGTCTCCTTCCTTATAGAAATAGAAGTCTACAAGCAGCCTGTGTGACATCTTAACATTGGCAACTGAAGTATGTGTACAAAGCATGAAGGCTAAATACTTACACTTCCAAAAAGACCATCGTTTTCTCAAAGGACGGAGGACATTTTTTATTGCACTAATAGCTGGCACTTAAAATTAAGGACAGTTTAAGAAATATGGACAAAAACTGAATTAGGTATTTCTGCAGGAATATTTATTTTGTAAAGATTGCAAACATACCTGTGATTTATCCTAGATAACTCACACTGGAACTAATAGTTAAGCCTTGATCTGGTATTTTCTGATAGAAAAAAAGAACTCTTCAGCTTAATTTGAGTTTGGGTATTTCAAAGCGGGTGTTTGCAAACTCAGAAAAAAAGACCTTTTCATTAATCCATCATTTTGGAAACAGTCACAGTAACCCACAACCACATACAAATACAAAAATCCTAATGGGACTATTTTCTTACTAAGCCTGTAATAGTTTACATTCACCTAATGGCCTGGGGTCATAAGCAAACTACTCAATTAGAGAATTTAGGCTGGTTGCCCACATATTTTAGAGCAAATTATCCCTTCACAAATGCAGAACCCCCTATATAAAACGCCTAAACAGTATTTCCTGTTAAAAAAAGCAAAAATACTATTCCCTAAATTCCCACCTTAAGCCTACTAAGTATTTCTCTTTTGCTAGTGTAGCCATTTTATGGAGAAATATTTGTTTTTGCCTCACATACCTCAATCTAGACCCTTTTGCTGGAATGTCTTTAACCTTCCAAGCAGCTAAAAAATGCTAATGCAACTTTTTTTTTTCTTGGAGTAAGATTTTAAAAAGTAGTTTCCCACTCTCCTATTGGTGATACTGGAACACAGAGGTCTTCTGAAGGCCTGGCATTTTGAAGCTTCAAGGACAATGAATCTTCTTCTTCTAAGGGCGCTCTGGATTATCTTTGAGCGCTTACTATTTCTTCTACTGCTTCTTTCATTTAAAAGAGAGGTTGATGCTTTCAACCTATAAACACCCATTAAAAGTTCCTCACCCTATTATGCTGAGCTGCTGCTCCTAATTGTATGCAGCTGGGTGGATCACTGAATTCTCATTTCAAAGACAAAGATTTTAAAAATACAATGAACCAGATACCAACTCCACATAACACACCTGCTTCCGAAATGGAGATGTGTGGTTTTGACTGTGTACAGGGAATGAATATCTCCTTCGTAATGTTTGATAATAACAGGGCAAGTCCAGCTCAGGCCCAAAGTGGGTGATCGATGTCATGGGTCCGATGGCACCAGTGTGGTTTTGAGGTTGTGGATGGAGATGTTCCCACCTCTGTTCCTCCCATTCTGCTGTCTGCTTCCATGGTCAGGCGAAATGACTTTCTGGGAGATGCAATATGAGCTGAAGGAACTGTCGGTCGGTGGATCTGCAAGTGGTGGAGACGCATACTCTTTTGCAAATGAAAACATTTTATATGTGTGCCATGAATGCTGTCACAATTATGAGTACCAGTGAAGTCCCCTTGTTTGAGATCTGGGGTAAAGAATGAGGGTGCTCTTGCCTTCGTGGTCTTTTTGGAAGCTTATGAAGGCTTCTTCCGTGATTTCAGTCAAGACAGAAGCTTTGTCCTCTAGCACAGAGCATGTAGATGTCCTCATGCAAAATTCTGCTGAAGCCAAAGAGCTAGTTGTGTTCCTCTGAAGACAGAATTTAGCTCAGAATGTGAAAATGTATGTAGTGTGATTTAAGTTAACAACTAAAAAGCCTTTTAGTAAAGCAATGAGATAGTGAGGAAACATTTGAATGCCCAAGGAAGACTTTAGAGCAGATGAGTCTACCATTTTTTACATGCTTAACATTTTCAATTCTAACTGCCTCAATGCTTTATGTAATCCACTCAACCTTAGAAGTCAGAATCTGTGGGATTTCTTCACTATGGCACCCAACACAAGCTGACACTTTTGAAGGTATGGGTGTTACAAAATTAGATGAACAGAACAATCTCCTGGACCAATGCACAGGGATGACAAATAAAAAAACATACGCTGTCTTGCAACTCTGTTAGTCTGCAAAAATTGTGAAGGCAAGAGTAGAAAGAATAGATCAAAATTGCCAAGTAACGAAGAAGATTTGTGTCACAGAAGTATCAGAGGGAATCAGGTCTCAGTCCTGCATTATATGTCGACCCCTACAACTATGTAGAACCCTAATAAAGTTTTGGGGAAGCATGCAGCTAAAATATCCCACTTAGACTCTGATGAAGGATTAGGGTCTAATTTCATCCAACGCTCAGAGAATAGAGAAGATGTAAATTCTGAATTAAGGAAAGCACAAAGTTCTTTTTAAAGAACAAAAGATGACATCAGTGGAATAAAAGCAGTTAAGCACAGTGTGAAGAAGCAAAGAATTATTTTAGATATATATGAATTAATTTAACAAATAGATATCAATGCACATACTTTTGAAAGCAATGCTAAAGAAGTGTCTTCAGGAGAGCTTTAAAATCAGCAGACTGCAGGTGGCTATTCCATGAGTAGCTCGTTCCTGCTCTTAGGGAAATCAACAGCAGTTCTACCAGTAGGGAATCATATACTCAAGAAAATTCTTAACATCACCAGAAAAACAAAAGGCAAATATTCTTCGTTTTCTCAGATGTGCTCATTAAGCAGGATTTCTTCTATTAAGATGAAATTTCCTTATTAAAAAGTACGGTAAATTACTTGCAAAGCTAAGAATAATATCAAAGGAATATGCAAGTATTTCAGGACTCAGGCTCAGGCCAGAAATTCTGGAGCAAACTAGGTAAAAACAAAATGCCCGATCTCTCTGTGTGATAGAATTTGATTAAGTTTTATTGGCTTTTTACTACAATTTCCAATTTGACAGGCCCTACTAAAGCTAAAATTGAATTTCATATACAAAGCTTATGTGGTTATGTTTGTTATTAGCATTGTCTTCCCCAGAGATATTTGGATTTTGTTTAACTGAAAAATAAACAAGTTAAATGCCGAATTGCCTGGCTAAGACAGTTATATGATGTGGTCTTTTCCTTTCATTATAAAGATTGTGAGTTTTGGGATACATGTTTAGGAGTTTGTGGTTACTTTACTTTAAATCTAATACTGTGGACTTATAATGTTTTTGTTCAATGTTCTGCTCTTTTCATATAAAGTTCTGTGTCCTGGCCAATTTATGGCCAGACTTATCCAATAAACAAGTTTGTAGGAATGCATTTATAGATTGTTAGAAATATGTGTGGTGCCTGCACTTTTCTCAGCAATAATGTAATGATTTATTTTTACTGTTAATTTTTAGTTATATTACAACAAAAAGGGAAAATAATTTGCATACATCAGAAGTTATTTTCCTAAAAAATAGAAAAAATAGGAAGATGCATAGATCAAGATTAAAAAAATACCCAACAAGTATGGACGGATTCCTCGGCTCTTGGATGCAAAGCCCAAGATATTTTAAAGAGACTTTATTTTCAAAGGTTAGACAGTTAGTACTTTCTGAAGATCAGATCCCTTGCAGTATCTCACCTGAACCCGCAAAACCTTTCTGAAAGTGTTCTTGGTAGATCAGAGAGTAAGCAAACAAGCCAAATAGGAAAGCTTATGATTTGTCAATACATATATCAGACAGGTATAATTTAGTACATTACTTTACAGAATAGGAGATTGATAGTTGCACTGTGGAAGTTTCCAGGAATCCCAGGACACAATTTGCTAGCCACGAGTCATTCAAGCATAAAACAGAGACAGCACCAAACTGTTTACATCTTAAATATAGGTAAAGAAACAAACGGCAATTGGGCCATCAATGAGACAATACTGTTTTATTAGCCATGTGCCAAATGCTGTTATTTTTCACTGATCTTCTCAGTGCACTATGGTATTAGATCTTTTGTAAAAATGAAGAGAGGTTTTGAAGAACACATTGTTAAGACAGGCAGCTAGCAAAATGAGAATAAGTAAGTTTTCATTGTACATTAGGTTAAGATGTTCGGGATTAGCATATATCTGTCTTAAAGTGAAGGTAATTAAATGAATGTGTAAAACGACTATCCTTCATAAAGAACTAAATTCACCGACAAGCATAAAATGTATTACAGTATTTCCTTCTGCTTTTCTGGCATGAAAGAACTGATCTAGTATCGATAAATGTATATTACTTAATAAAATAACTCAGACATAACAAAAATATATATATTTTGCCCTAAAGCAAAACTCCTAGAATTCACTACATGCTATTTCTATTTCTCCTTTATTCTCAATAGGACTCAAGTTGTTGTGCTACTTGTGTTGGAAATTGAGCCTTTTCTAGCACATTTTATTCTGGTTTGTTTTGCCTAAAGAATTGAAGTTTTATTTCAGATTTTTCTCTTCCCCGATCATCCCATCTGCACTTTACCTTGCCTCATTACAGCTTTATTATTGGCCTTACTTTTCACTGCTTGATTAGTGGATTATGGATCAGTTTATGATTGGAACATGGAGAGTACCCCAAAAAAGTTCAATAGAAACCTAACTCACTGCTCCGAAATGGCAGTTCCCAAATGTGTTTTTAAAATTAATTTTACCTCAGCACCTCTGTGTAGCCAAAGCAGGCTTGGAATGACCTTGAAGCCTGTCATTTGAGGTCACTGGAGTGATTACAGTAGATATTCTGCTTTTTGTCCATCTTCTATATGTATTTAATGAAATAGCTTTATTTTAAGAAAGTGAATATTTTTTTACATCCTTCTAATATAATTCATTCAAGCTCTGTTTCAGGCATTTGCTAGTATGACACACTAGAAACTCACGTTGCCTGGGAGTTTTGCATGTGAAGGGACTAAATTCACGTCTTAAATTATCTAAACTTGAAGCAGTAATAGTTGTAGCAAAGGATACTCAGTAGCTGAAATATGTTCTGAAATTCTGAATGCTTTCAAATTTCACATTCTTTGAGAAGTTGTTTGAAAATCACGTGTGTGAAAAGACTAACAGAGGTTATATCATTAAACATGAACACAAAGCAACTGTTCATTGTCCTTCAGCTTGCAAGACATATATTTGCTTTCAAGGGGAGCTCTAATACTTGTCATCTTTAACTGAACGAAATCACAGATACTTTTACATGTGGATTTTATTATATGAATTGGTTTATAAGCCTGCTATTCAGCATGATTATATGAATTACGAACTGTGATTTTATTTCTTTTATAATCTTTGTAGAGCTTGCCATATTTTTACATGTCTATGTCTGGCATTATTCACCTTTGAAACGGTGCCAAAAATATTTATTGTCCTATTTCTGGCATTCTGGGACTCCGCGGTTCCGTTTGGTTTCCAACCAGAACAAAGCTTATTAGCAGATCCAGTTCTCGGTACTTTGCTGAAAACAATTTTATATGTAAATTTAATACTTCATTAAAGTAAGCTCTTGTAACAATCAGGAGCATGTATGAAATGCATTTAATGTAGGTAATGTTCTATCTACCATTTTGAGCAGTTATCAAAAGTAAAATATATGTACTAATTAGAACTTTCCTTCTCATTGCCTGTCTCCTCCAGCTTGACTAACAAGAAAGCACTAAAACGCAGTCAGGTTGAATAGAAATGGGATACCGTTCCCACACTTGTCTGTGCTCTGCACACACACGCAGCGCCCTGGAAGGGAGGCTCGCTGCAGTAAGAATAGCACATTCTCATTCGCCCCTTGAATCACATTTACTTGGTTCCAAATTCCATTATTCTTAATCAAGTAAAAATCCTCTTAAGGTCAACAGGAGTTTCATTCAAATTACTTCATAATTTGGCCCTCATTTTGTTGGGTTAGTTCCCACTTTGCCCAGTAGGCACAACCATATTAAAAAGGCTATTGGAAAGCATTCTTTATTTTATTTAGCTCCAAGGAAATAGATGTTAATAAAATTTAAGGATGTACTTATGTGTTTATTAAAGAGGAGGAATCCTGTTGAATCAGAACCCTAATTTGTTTAGAGAGCAAACTGCTCCAGGAAGCAAAAATAATGTAGCTGACTTAGGTATTAGTACAGCTCAAATACTTTCAGTGAGAATAATAATGCTTTCATTTGGAGACTAGGGAAAATTGATTTAGTATGTTTTTTTACAGAACATTGAGTTATTGTTTATACAGTCATTTCTCTAACTATAAACATATATTACTCATTATAACCATTAAAGAGTCAGAAGCTTGAAGTCATGCCGATCAGGGTAGGGAATGTACTTATATAATACGGCTTCTAAAACTTCATACATGATTTGAAGCATAACTTACCTCAAATAGAGGCAAAACCATCTTTTTGCTTCTCATGTGACAATTTCACACCAGGCTTCTTCTGTTTGTTCATGAGATCTTAATGGTAGAACAAACACATACATTCCAGTGTTTTATGAGAAATCACTTTCCTGATTCATTGTGCCACAAAAATAATCCAAAGTTTAACCATGTTCCTAAACAAACTGTCAGAGATTTATAGTACTCAAATGAAGATGAGACTTCTTTAAACTTCATGGTCTTTCAAGTATGGAAAAGTTCGCACTCTAGGGTATCAACAAAGAGGTTTAAGACACTAAAAGTGTTTTTTCTTTTTTTGATTTAAAGCTTTTAAATGTTTACATTTTTTGCCACAGAACAGTAATCAGCAAAATAATAACAGTAATATTTGTACTAATAATAAGTAATAGTAATAGTTACATAGTAATAGCAATAGCAACAGTAACACCAACAGTGACTGATAGTGATAGCAATGGCAATAGCAAAAGCAATAGTAAGTAATAGTATTAGTAATAATAATTATTATTAATGAAAAGCAAAGGTCTTAATCACAACAAGAATAATTTATGGCATGGAAAAATTGATCTTGGCTTTTTCTGACGATTGTATGCAACTGTTAAAAGATTTTTATATGAGCCATTCACTTGAAATGATATCTTTTGACCTGATGGATTATGTATTTCTTTTTCAGGTAATAATTTATCAGGAAGAGTCAGATGCAAAGGACTTCATGAAAATGCTGGAGCACTGAAATGCCCTACAGGATAAAGCTCAGGCAATAAGAATCAACTGTAAGAATACAGACATCTGACACTACAAATATTACAGTTGGATTAGAACATCAAAAGAAGCATATACGATTGCATATAAAAAATTAATTCAAAGCTACAATATCTTCCTCAGTGCTGCTGTTGCAGAGCGCATTTCTAAAGCACATCATGCCAAAATATGGCATTAAAGTCACCCCACCTTTTCTGTATGCTCTGAAATGATTAAAATGTAATGAATTAAACACAATTTATTTGGTTAATCCATTTTTAAGCCTTTCTTGCAGCTTCCAAGTTATATCTGCCTCATGGCTTCAGGCCTGAACTCTTTCTAGCTCACCAGTTCCCTCTACAAGGGCTCTGTCAGTCCCTTGGAATCGGAAAATTTTTCTCTAGATCTTTTCCCAGTCCCAGTCCTAAATGAAGCTTGCAACAAAACAAGACCAGAAAATAGTCTGGCGTCATCGCAATCAGTCACGTCAGTTAAGAGTAAAGTGCAGGTCTGATGTAACTTCTGCTACAGATATGCCCACACAAGGAAGTTATTAATTACGAATGTATTTTCCTGTATTGGTAAAAAATAAAACGTTCCTATATTGCTTTATCAAATATATTATTAACTTTTTTTTTTTTTAACCAAAGCTGAATTACACAGGACATTCACAAATGTGTGTTAATTACTATGTGTCACTTATGAAGTGCCAGCATGCACTCATTCTGTTCAAGATGCAGAGGAAACAGAGTACAGGCCCCAAGAAACACAATTCATCGTTGGCTTATGCTACCACCACTGGCTGCGGTACGTTCAGCTGAGGATGGGATGTAAGGACACTGTAGCAATCCAAACACGGACACCAAGTCCGTTCCACCAGTGGCGATAGCGTAGCTTTGCAGGCGGAGAGCAGAGCCGCAGCGAGGAGTGCCTGGACTGCGTCCCTAATAGCTCGGGCTTGCTGTAATCACTGAGGTGCCCATGGGGCGCGAGGAAGTGTCCTGAAGTGAAGCTGTGCTCTTGAGGAATCCCCTGTGGTGTACAGCAATGAGCACAGAACGGCTAACCAAAACACAGTAACTGGGGCACAGTACCCCAGTTTTGGTCTGAGCAATGCAGCATACAGCAGCACCTACTTCTTAAACTGCATTGACTAACAGTGTGGTGAAAAAACTGGTGAGAGGGCAGCACACGCAGACCATAGTCAATAGTGGTATGGGTAGTGGATCCTAAGTGATCTTAAAGCTACCTACGTACCCTCATCTGCTGCAATCACATCTCCATTTGCAATGTAGACAATGGTTCTGTTTGAACATCTACATTTTCCCAGCATCTAAATGAGTTAAACTACACGGCCTCGCTAGCCAGAGAAGTCCAAAAGGGTCTACTTCAAGAGAATGCTGAACATACTTTGGAAGCCTAATTAAAAACCTCATGTAAACACAAATTAGCAACGCTAAGCGTCTCTTAACCAGATAGCATTTTCCTAAGGATGTATAGGATCATATATTTATTTAGAAAAATAAATCAGACTACTAGGCTACATATGTTCCTAACATACATGAGTGTTATGAATGTTACCATGGGAAAACTCTTCTTGAAGGCAAAACAGTCTTAGGGTGTGAGACCAAAACATTTTAAAAAAAGTTTATTACTAATTGTTCAGTGTTCTGCATATAGAGGGACGAAAAGCGCTAAATGCTATCTATGATGCTGGGGAAAATTCTGGAGAGGTTCTCTGCTGTTAGAGTGGTTATGTAGAATCAGGTTAAGCACCAATCCCACTGATAATGAAGGAATTTATTTAGAGTTTTAAATACTCTGTAGGGGGCAGTTTTGAACCAGATTAATGAAAATTTTAGGCTGACTGATTTGAAGTTATGGTTTTATCCTCACCAGCTACATGGGCACCATTTCTTCCTTTAGGTAGATCTTGGCTCTGCATATCTGTTATATGATAACTGCATGCTATCATATAACATCACAAAGCTGAGAGACTTATCTGCATGTAAAGTTCAATAATGGTAGCTAACAATAGCTTTTTAAAACTACTACTTAAATAGATTCATAATTGTATAGCAGTGATTAGAACTTCATGGCCTGCATAAAAATCATTTCTATAAGAGAGCCCAAGGCCACGAGTACAGCCTGGGATCTCCCTCACCATTCTGGTTCAGCCCTGAATCAGGGCTGGATTTTGTGGTAACTTGAAAAAAATTATGACAATTCTGAAAAAAAAAGGGAGAAGACTCTTGGAAATGCCTGTACTGGCTATAGCATTTCAAAAAACCTTTAAATATGGTATTATAATTATTTGGGTTTATTTTAAGTGCATACTCTGCCCAGAAAAAGATGTTGATATGCTTAAAAATGTTAGCTTAAGGATGAAGATTTAAATCAGCTTCTGTCCAGCAACACACCACTTTGAAGTATCAAAACCAGGAATGGACTATAGCTGTATTTCATCTGAAACCAAAAAGGAAGGCATCCTCTTGGCAGAGGGATACTCATTGCTACAAGAATTTAAGCAGATGTGGCTCTAGAGTGCAAGCTGAAGCAAAGGAAAGGCTCAGTCACCAAGTCTTTTTCCACTTGGGAAGGAAGGAACAGTCTAGGTCTCAACAAGGAAAATAAAGCTGTAGATGTAGACTACAGTTTTGACCTCTGTAACTGATAGCAGAGCATTTCTAGTATAGTCAGTGGCTCTGCAGTGACTGCCATTATTTTGCTTTTCATAGAATCATAGAATGGTTTGGATGGGAAGGGACCTTAAAGATCATCTAGTTCCAACTCCCCTGCCACGGGCAGGGACACCTTCCACTAGACCAGGTTGCTCAAAGCCCCATCCAACGTGGCCTTGAACATTTCCAAGGATCGGGCATCCACAACTTCTCCGGGCAACCTGTTCCAGTGCGTCACCACCCTCATAGTGAAGAATTTCTTCTTATACCTAATCTAAATCTACCCTCTTTCAGTTTAAAGCCCTTACCCCTTGTCCTATCACTACATGCCCTTGTAAAAAGTCCCTCTCCAGCCCCCTTCAAGTACTGGAAGTCTCCTGTAAGGTCTCCCTGGAGCCTTCTCTTCTCCAGGCTGAACAACTCCAACTCTCTCAGCCTGTCTTCATAGAAGAGGTGCTCCAGCCCTCTGATCATCTTTGTGGCCCTCCTCCGGACTCGCTCCAACAGGTCCATGTCCTTCATATGTTGGGGGCCCCAGAGCCAGACACAGTACTCCAGGTGGGGTCTCGTGAGAGCGGAGTAGAGGGGAAGAATCACCTCCCTCGACCTGCTGGCCACACTGCTTTTGATGCAGGCCAGGATACGGTTGGCTTTCTGGGCTGCAAGCGCACATTGCCAGGTCATGTTGAGCTTCTCATCAACCAACACCCCCAAGTCCTTCTCCTCAGGGCTGCTCTCAATCCATTCTCTGCCCAGCCTGTATTTGTGCTTGGGGTTGCCCCGACCCGTGTGCAGGACCTTGCACTTGGCCTTTTTGAACTTCATGAGGTTCGCACAGGCCCACCTCTCAAAGCCTGTCAAAGTCCCTCTGGATGGCATCCCTTCCCTCTCCAGCGTGCCGACCGCACTACGCAGCTTGGTGTTGTCGGCAAAGTTGCTGAGGGCGCGTTCAATCCCACTGTCCATGTCACCGACAAAGATGTTAAACAGTGCTGGTCCCAATACCGACCCCTGAGGAACGCCACTCGTCACTGGTTCCACTTGCTTTGAATGAACTTACGTGAAGCCCATTCTAGACCATGATTTGCTGCTACAGTTGTTACTTAGCTGATACTGGAACTAGCTATAATAATGTGGAGTAGCAAGATTCACTCTGAACACTGGCAGAAACCAAAAGAATTAATTTCCCAATGTCAAAACTAAGAATGAACACCTGGCAGAAGATCGCACTCAGCAGTTCTACTACTTAAAGGTTGAAGCTGATTGTGTTGCCTGAAAAGGTGGTGGGATATCTTGTTTGTCCTCGCCTGGCCTAAAAGCCTTGCCTATTCTGTTTGGATTTAAATTATTTTTAAAATTGATGTACTGGGTCTGACTGGGATGGAGTTGACTTTCTTCATAGCAGCCCATATGCTGCTGTGTTTTGGATTTTGTGAATAAAACAGCACTGATAACACAGCAATGTTTTGGCCATTGCTGAACAGTACTTGCAGTGTCAAGACTTTTCATGCTATGCTCCCTTAGTGAGTAAGCTGGGGGTGGGCAAGAAGCTGGGAGGGGAAACAGCCAGGACAGCAGACCCATATTGGCCAAAGGGGTATTCCATACCATATAACATCATGGTCAGCAATAAAACTGGGGTGGCAGAATAAGAAGGTGGGGGGTTTTGTCTTCGAGGGTAAACAATTGCTCGAAGACTGGCTGGGCATCGGTCTGCTTGTGGGAGGCAGTGAGTTATTTCCCTTGCATCATTGTTTTTCTTTCCTTCACTTACTAAACTCTCTTTTAACCCAACACACAAGCTTTCTTTGTTTTACTCTTCCTTGTCTCTCCCCCATCCCACTGAGGGGGAGTGAGCAGGAGGCTGTGTGTGTTTACTTGCTGGCCAGGGTCGACCCACCACAACTGGAAAAACCCCAACATTTATTCGTTGTGTTATGATGCATTGTTACATACAACGAGTTCAACAATGCAGGGTCAGCTGAAGGTATACAGCTTCTGCATAGGAATTTCTACTTCAGGGCACTCTGAAGGACTTTCTTCCCCATTTGTGCACATGGTCTCACTCGTGTAGCCGTAAAACTTCTAAGCAGGGCACTGAAGACCTTGTCAGGCAGTGCAAACAGGGCAAGTATTCTCTGTTCCTCAGTCCTCTCTCCCCGTGGGGTAAGTGATGATGGGCATCTGCCAAGACAGGACACCACATAAGAAAACTGATAAAGTAGAGCACCAAGAGAGAGTGCACGGTTATTACAGCAATGTAAATTAAAGAAATATAGAGTGCTGCTTCTCTCCAAGTAAGCTCAACGGTTGCCTCTGGAATGAAGGGGTCAGCGCGAGCAGGCTGCTTCTGTGACC